>NW_024470584.1:2184273-2244410 GCF_017639515.1 Carcharodon carcharias
TTCCCCCTGTCCCCTGTCCCCTTCCCCCTGTCCCCTGTCCCCTTCCCCCTGTCCCCTTCCCCCTGTCCCCTGTCCCCTATTACGTGACCCCTGTGACCTGTGACCTGTGACCTGCCTCCTCTCCCATCGCCCCCTCATTTCCTGCTGATCTCTGCGCACTCGCAGGCTTGGCAGGACGGAGAGGGGTTGTGAGATGGAGGGTGAATAGAGTGAGGTGGTGGAGGGGGTGGAGGGTAGTGTGGGGGACAGAGGAGGAATAGTGGTGGAGGGTAATGAGGGGGAGTTGGAGAGGAGGGGCGGAGGGTAGTGAGGGGGACAGAGGGAGAGGAGGGGTGGAGGGTAGTGAGGGGGACAGAGGGGGTGGAGGGGTGGAGGGTAGTGAGGGGGACAGAGGGAGAGGAGGGGTGGAGGGTAGTGAGGGGGACAGAGGGAGAGGAGGGGCGGAGGGTAGTGAGGGGGGAGGGGGAGAGGAGGGGCGGAGGGTAGTGAGGGGGACAGAGGGAGAGGAGGGGCGGAGGGTAGTGAGGGGGAGTTGGAGAGGAGTGGCGGAGGGTAGTGAGGGGGACAGAGGGAGAGGAGGGGCGGAGGGTAGTGAGGGGGACAGAGGGAGAGGAAGGGCGGAGGGTAGTGACGGGAACAGAGGGAGAGGAGGGGCGGAGGGTAGTGAGGGGGACAGAGGGAGAGGAGGGGCGGAGGGTAGTGAGGGGGAGGGGGAGAGGAGGAGGTGGAGGGTAGTGAGGGGGAGGGGGAGAGGAGGGGCAGAGGGTAGTGAGGGGGATAGAGGGGGAGGAGGGGGTGGAGGGTAGTGAGGGGGAGGGGGAGAGGAGGAGGTGGAGGGTAGTGAGGGGGAGGGGGAGAGGAGGGGCAGAGGGTAGTGAGGGGGACAGAGGGAGAGGAGGGGTGGATGGTAGTGAGGGGGGAGGGGGAGAGGAGGGGGCAGAGGGTATTGAGGGGGATAGAGGAGGAATAGGGTGGAGGGTAGTGAGGGGGGAGGTGGAGAGGGTGGGTGGAGTTTAGTGAGGGGGACGGAGGAGGGGGTGGAGGGTATTGAGGGGGACAGAGGGGGAGGAGGGGGCGGAGGGTAGTGAGGGGTTAGGGGAGAGGAGGGGCGGAGGGTAGTGAGGGGAACAAAGGGGGAGTATGGGGCGGAGGGTAGTGAGGGGGGAGGGTGAGAGGAGGGGGTGGAGGGTAGTGAGGGGAACAGAGGGAGAGGAGGGGCGGAGTGCAGTGAGGGGGACTGAGGGGGAGGAGGGGTGGAGGGTAGTGAGGGGGGAGGGGGAGAGGAGGGGCAGAGGGTAGTGAAGGGGACAGAGGGAGAGGAGGGGTGGAGGGTATTGAGGGGGAGGGGGAGAGGAGGGGGCAGAGGGTAGTGAGGGGGACAGAGGGAGAGGAGCGGTGGATGAGGGGGTGAGGGTTAGGAGGGGGTGAGGGTGGGTGAGGGGGTGAGGGTGGGTGAGGGGGTGAGGGTGAGGGTTGGTGGGGTGAGGGGGTGAGGGTGGGTGAGGGGGTGAGGGTTAGGAGGGGGTGAGGGTGGGTGAGGGGGTGAGGGTGGGTGAGGGGGTGAGGGTGAGGGTTGGTGGGGTGAGGGGGTGAGGGTGGGTGAGGGGGTGAGGGTGAGGGTTGGTGGGGTGAGGGGGTGAGGGTGGGCGAGGGGGTGAGGGTGAGGAGGGGTGAGGGGGTGAGGGTGAGGAGGGGTGAGGGGTGAGGGGATGAGGGTGGGTGAGGGGGTGAGGGTGAGGGTTGGTGGGGTGAGGGTGGGTGAGGGGGGTGAGGGTGGGTGAGGGGGTGAGGGTGAGGGTTGGTGGGGTGAGAGGGTGAGGGTGAGTGAGGGGGTGAGGGTGAGGAGGGGTGAGGGGGTGAGGGTGAGGGGGTGAGGGTGAGGAGGGGTGAGGGGGTGAGGGTGAGGGGGTGAGGGTGGGTGAGGGGGTGAGGGTGAGGCGGGGTGGGTGAGGGGGTGAGGGTGGGTGAGGGGGTGAGGACGTGAGGGTGGGTGAGGGGGGAGGGTGAGGAGGGGTGAGGGGTGAGGGGATGAGGGTGGGTGAGGGGGGAGGGTGAGGAGTGGTGGATGAGGCGGGTGAGGGTGGGTGAGGGGGTGAGGGTGAGGAAGGGTGGGTGAGGGGGTGAGGGTGAGGAGGGGTGGGTGAGGGGGTTGAGGGTGGGTGAGGGGGTGAGGGTGGGTGAGGGGGTGAGGGTGAGGAGAGGTGGGTGAGGGGGTTGAGGGTGGGTGAGGGGGTGAGGGTGGGTGAGGGGGTGAGGGTGAGGAGAGGTGGGTGAGGGGGTTGAGGGTGGGTGAGGGGGTTGAGGGTGGGTGAGGGGGTGAGGGTGGGTGAGGGGGTGAAGGTGAGGAGAGGTGGGTGAGGGGGTTGAGGGTGGGTGAGGGGGTGAGGGTGAGGCGGGGTGGGTGAGGGGGAGGAGGCGGAGCAGAGGGTTGATGAGTGGGGGAGGGCGAGTAGTGGATGGATGAGAGGGAGGAGTGGGGTGGGGAGGTGGAGGGTGAGGAGGGGGGAGGAGGGGGAGGGGTAGGAGGAAGCATGAGAGAGGAGGGTGGAAGGGGGAAAGGAGTCCCACAGTCTGGAGGGCCGGTGTGAGGAGTCCCACATTTTCTTTCTCTCTCTCTCTCCATCCCTCTCTCTCCCTATCCTCTCTCACTTGTTCTCTCGCTCCCTTCCTCACTATTTATTTCCCCCCATTCCTTCATTCTGTCCCATACTCTGCCTGTGCCTCTCTCTCTCTCTGCCTGTGCCTTTCTCTCCCTCTCTATCAGCCTCTGCCTGTGCCTCTCGCTCTCTCTCTGCCTCTGCCTGTGCCTCTCTCTCTCTCTGCCTCTGCCTGTGCCTCTCTCTCTCTCTGCCTGTGCCTTTCTCTCCCTCTCTATCAGCCTCTGCCTGTGCCTCTCGCTCTCTCTCTGCCTCTGCCTGTGCCTCTATCTCTCTCTGCCTCTGCCTGTGCCTCTCTCATTCTCTCTCTATCTGACTGAGCCTCTCTTTCTCTCTATCTGTCTCTGCCTGTGCCTCTCTCTCTCTCTCTCTCTGCCTCTGCCTGTGCATCTCTCTCTCTCTCTCTCAGCCTCTGCCTGTGCCTCTCTTTCACTCTCTATCAGACTCTGCATTTGTCTCTCTCTCTCTCTCTCTCTCTGCCTCTGCCTGCACCTCTCTCTCTCCGTCCCTGCCTCTCTCTCTAACAATCAGCCGCTGCCTGTGACTGTCTCTCTCTATGAGCCGGTGCCTGTGCTTTTCTCCCTCTCTCTCTGCCTCTGCCTGTGCCTCTCTCTCTCTCTCTCTCTCTGCCTCTGCCTGTGCCTCTCTCTCTCTGTCCCTGCCTCTCTCTCTAACAATCAGCCGCTGCCTGTGACTGTCTCTCTCTATGAGCCGGTGCCTGTGCTTCTCTCCCTCTCTCTCTCTGCCTCTGCCTGTGCCTCTCTCTCTCTCTCTCTGCCTCTGCCTGTGCCTCTCTCTCTATCTCTCTATCAGCCTCTGCATTTGCCTCTCTCTCTCTGCCTCTACCTGTGCCTCCCTCTCTTTCTCTGCCTCTGCCCCTTGCTCTCTCTATCAGACTCTGCCTGTGCCTCCCACTCTCTCTGCCTCTGCCTGTGCCTCTCTCTTTCTCTCTCTATCAGCCTGTGACTGTCTCTCTCTATCTGTCTCTGCCTGTGCCTTTCTCTCTCTCTCTCTCTCTGCCTCTGCCTCTGCCTCTCTCTCTCTGCCTCTGCCTGTGCCTCCCTCTCTTTCTCTGCCTCTGCCCCTCTCTCTCTCTAACTGCCTCTGACTGTGACTCTCTCTATCAGCCTCTGCCTGTGCCTGCCTCTCTCTCTGCCTCTGCCTGTGCCTCTCTCTCTCACTCTCCCTATCAGCCTCTGACTTTGCTTCCCTCTTTCTATCAGGCTTTGCCTGTTCCTCTTTCTCTCTCTATCTGCCTGTGCCTCCCTCTCTCCCTCTATTTGCCTGTGCCTCTCTCTCTCTGCCTCTGCCTGTGCCTCACTCTCTATCAGCCTCTGCCTGTGCCTCACTTTCTGTCCATCAGCCTCTGCCTGTGCCTCTCTCTATCTCTTTCAGCCTCTGCCTGAGCCTCTCTCTCTCTCTCTCTCTTTCTCTGCCTCTGCCTTTCCCTCCCTCTCTATCAGCATCTACCTGTGCCTCTCTCTCTTTCTCTACCTCTGCCGGTGCCTCTCTCTCTCTCTCTCTCTGCCTCTGCCTGTTCCTCTCCCTCTGTCTGCATCTGTCTGTGCTTGTCTCTTTCTATCAGCCTCTGCCTGTGCTTCTCTCTCTCTATCAGGCTCTGCCTGTGTCTCTCTCTCTCTCTCTTTCTCTGCCTCTGCCTGTGCCTCTCTCTATTTCTCTCTGCCTCTGTCTGTGCCTCATTCTATCTCTCTCTCTCACTCTGCCTCTGCCTGTGCCTCTCTCTCTCTCTGCCTCTCCTGTGTCTCTCTCTCTCTATCAGCCTCTGCCTGTACCTCTCTCTCTCTCTATTAGCCTTTGCCTTGGCATTTCTCTCTCTCTCTCTGCCTCTGCCTGTGCCTCTCTCTCTCTCCCAATCAGCCTCTGCCTCTCTCTCTCTATCAAGCTCAGCCTGTGCCTCTTTCTTTCTTTCTCTATCTGCCTGTGCCTCTCTCTATCAGCCTCTACCTGTACCTCTCTCTCTCTTTTTCTCTCTGCCTCTGCCTCTCTCTCTCCCTATCAGCCACTGCCTGTGCCTCTCTCTTTCTCTCTCTATCTGCCTGTGCCTCTCTCTCTCTCCCTATCAGCCTCTGCCTGTACCTCTCTCTCTCTCTCTTTCACTCTGCCTCTGCCTGTGCCTCTCTTTCTCTCTCTCCCTATCAACCTCTGCCTGTGCCTCCCTCTCTCTATCAGGCTCTGCCTGTTCCTCATTCTCTCTCTAACTGCCTGTGCCTCTCTCTCTCTCTCTCTGCCTCTGCCTGTGTCTCTCTCTCTCTCTCCCAATCAGCCTCTGCCTCCCTCTCTCTATCAGGCTCTGCCTGTGCCTCTTTCTTTATCTCTCTATCTGCCTGTGCCTCTCTCTTTCTCTCTCTATCTGCCTGTGCCTCTCTCTCTCTCTCCCTATCAGCCTCAGCCTGTGCCTCTCTCTCTATCCCTATCAGCCTCTGCCTGTGCCTTTCTCTCTCTCTGCCTCTGCCTGTGCCTCTCCCTCTATCTGCCTCTGCCTGTGCCTCTCTCTCTGTCAGTCTCTGCCTGTGCCTCTCTCGCTCCCTATCAGCTTCTGCCTGTGCCTCTCTCTTTCTCTCTCGATCTCACTGTGCCTCTCTCTCTCTCTATCTCTATCAGCCTCTGCCTGTGCCTTTCTCTTTCTCTCTCGATCTGACTGTGCCGCTCCCTCTCTCTATCTCTATCAGTCTCTGTCTGCGCCTCTCTCGCTCCCTATTAGCCTCTGCCTATGCCTTTCTCTCTCTCTCTGCCTCTGCCTGTGCCTCTCTCTCTCCCTCTTCTTCTCAGCCTCTGCCTGTGCCTCCCTCTTCTTCTCAGGCTCTGCCTATTGCTCTTTCTCTCTCTATCTGCCTGTGCCTCTCTCTCTGCCTCTCCCAATCAGCCTCTGCCCGTCTCTCTCTATCTGGATTTGCCTGTGCCTCTTTCTTTCTCTGTCTATCTGCCTGTGCCTCTCACTCTCTATCTACCTCTGCCTGTGCCTCTCTCTCTTTGCCTATCAGCCTCTACCTGTACCTCTCTCTCTCTTTCTCTCTGCCTCTGCCTGTGCCTCTCTCTCTCTCACCCTCAGACTCTGCCTAAACCTCTCTCTTTCTCTCTTTATCTGCCTGTTCCTCTTTCTTTCTCTCTCTGCCTCTGCCTGTGCCTCTCTCTGTGCCTCTGCCTGTGCCTCTCTCTCTCTCACCCTCAGACTCTGCCTAAACCTCTCTCTTTCTCTCTTTATCTGCCTGTTCCTCTCTCTTTCTCTCTCTGCCTCTGCCTGTGCCTCTCTCTGTGCCTCTCTCTCTCCCTTCTATCAGCCTCTGCCTGTGCCTCTCTCTCTCACTCTCCCTATCAGCCTCTGCCTTTACTTCCCTCTCTCTATCGGGCTCTGCCTGTTCCTCTTTCTCTCTCTATCTGCCTGTGCCTCTCTCTCTCCCTCTATTTGCCTGTGCATCTCTCTGTCTCTGACTCTGCCTATGCCTCCCTCTCACTCTCTGCCTGTGCCTGTGCTTCTCTCTCTCTCTACATCTGTCTGTGCCTCTCTCTCTCTCTCTCTGCCTCTGCCTTTCCCTCCCTCTCTATCAGCCTCTACCTGTGCCTCTCTCTCTCTCTCTACCTCTGCCGGTGCCTCTCTCTCTCTCTCTCTCTGCCTCTGCCTGTGCCTCTCTCTCCCAATCAGCCTCTGCCTCTGACTCTCTATCAGCCACTGCATGTGCCTCTTTCTTTTTCTCACTATCTGCCTGTGCCTCTCTCTCTCTATCTGCCTCTGCCTGTGCCTCTCTCTCTCTTTCAGCTTCTGCCTGTGCCTCCCTCTTTCTCTATCTGCCTCTGCCTGTGCCTCTCTTTCTATCCCTATCAGCCTCTGCCTGTGCCTCTCTCTCTCTCTGCTACTGCCTGTGCCTCTCTTTCTCTCTCTCTGCCTCTGACTGTGCCTCTCCCTCTCTCTGCCTCTCCTGTGCCCCCCCTCTCTCTCTCTCTCTCTCTATCAGCCTCCGCCTGTGCCTCTCTCTCTCTATCAGCCTCTGCCTGTGCCTGGCTGTCTCTGTGCCTCTGCCTGTGCCTCGTTCTCATTGTCTGACCTGCCTCTCTCTCTCTCTCTCTCTCTCTCTCTATCAGCCTCCGCCTGTGCCTCTCTCTCTCTCTCTGCCTCTGCCTGTGCCTTTTTCTCTCTCTCTCTGCATCTGCCTGTGTCTCTCTCTCTCTCTCTCTGCATCTGCCTGTGCCTCTCTCTCTCTCTCTGCATCTGCCTGTGCCTCTCTCTCTCTCTCCCTCTCTCTCTGCCTCTGCCTGTGCCGCTCTCTCTCTCTCTGCCTCTGCCTGTGCCTTTTTCTCTCTCTCTCTGCCTCTGCCTGTGCATCTCGTTCTCTCTCTCCCTATCAACATCTGCCTGTGCCTCCCTCTCTCTATCAGGCTCTGCCTGTTCCTAATTCTCTCTCTATCTGCCTGTGCCTCTCTCTCTCTCTGTCTACCTCTGCCTGCGTCTCTCTCTCTCTCCCTATCAGCCTCTGCCTGTACCTCTCTCTCTCTCTCTTTCTCTCTGCCTCTGCCTGTGCCTCTCTTTCTCTCTCTCCCTATCAATGTCTGCCTGTGCCTCCCTCTCTCTATCAGGTTCTGCCTGTTCCTCATTCTCTCTCTATCTGCCTGTGCCTCTCTCTCTCTCTGCCTCTGCCTGTGCCTCTCTCTATCTCCCTATCAGCCTCAGCCTCCCTCTCTCTATCAGGCTCTGCCTGTGCCTCTTTCTTTATCTCTCTATCTGCCTGTGCCTCTCTCTCTCTCTCTCTCTCTCTGCCTCTGCCTGTGCCTCTCTCTCTCTCTCCCTATCAGCCTCAACCTGTGCCTCTCTCTATCCCTATCAGCCTCTGCCTGTGCCTCTCTCTCACTCTGCATCTGCCTGTGCCTCTCTCTCTCTCTGCCTCTCCTGTGTCTCTCTCTCTATCAGCCTCTGCCTGTACCTCTCTCTCTCTCTATTAGCCTTTGCCTTGGCATTTCTCTCTCTCTCTCTCTGCCTCTGCCAGTGCCTCTCTCTCTCTCCCAATCAGCCTCTGCCTCTCTCTCTCTATCAGGCTCTGCCTGTGCCTCTTTCTTTCTTTCTCTATCTGCCTGTGCCTCTCTCTATCAGCCTCTACCTGTACCTCTCTCTCTCTCTTTCTCTCTGCCTCTGCCTCTCTCTCTCTCTCTCCCTATCAGCCACTGCCTGTGCCTCTCTCTTTCTCTCTCTATCTGCCTGTGCCTCTCTCTCTCTATCTGCCTCTGCCTGTGCCTCACTCTCTCTCCCTATCAGCCTCTACCTGTACCTCTCTCTCTCTCTCTTTCTCTCTGCCTCTGCCGGTGCCTCTCTTTCTCTCTCTCCCTATCAACCTCTGCCTGTGCCTCCCTCTCTCTATCAGGCTCTGCCTGTTCCTCATTCTCTCTCTAACTGCCTGTGCCTCTCTCTCTCTCTCTCTGCCTCTGCCTGTGTCTCTCTCTCTCTCTCCCAATCAGCCTCTGCCTCCCTCTCTCTATCAGGCTCTGCCTGTGCCTCTTTCTTTATCTCTCTATCTGCCTGTGCCTCTCTCTCTCTCTCTCCCTATCAGCCTCAGCCTGTGCCTCTCTCTCTATCCCCATCAGCCTCTGCCTGTGCCTTTCTCTCTCTCTGCCTCTGCCTGTGCCTCTCCCTCTATCTGCCTCTGCTGTGCCTCTCTCTCTGTCAGTCTCTGCCTGTGCCTCTCTCACTCCCTATCAGCTTCTGCCTGTGCCTCTCTCTTTCTCTCTCGATCTGACTGTGCCTCTCTCTCTCTCTATCTCTATCAGCCTCTGCCTGTGCCTCTCTCTTTCTCTCTCGATCTGACTGTGCCTCTCCCTCTCTCTATCTCTATCAGTCTCTGTCTGCGCCTCTCTCTCTCCCTATTAGCCTCTGCCTGTGCCTTTCTCTCTCTCTCTCTGCCTCTGCTTGTGCCTCTCTCTCTCTCTCCCTATCAGCCTCTGCCTGTGCCTCCCTCTTCTTCTCAGGCTCTGCCTGTTGCTCTTTCTCTCTCTATCTGCCTGTGCCTCTATCTCTGCCTCTCCCAATCAGCCTCTGCCCGTCTCTCTCTATCTGGATTTGCCTGTGCCTCTTTCTTTCTCTATCTATCTGCCTGTGCCTCTCACTCTCTATCTACCTCTGCCTGTGCCTCTCTCTCTCTGCCTATCAGCCTCTACCTGTACCTCTCTCTCTCTTTCTCTCTGCCTCTGCCTGTGCCTCTCTCTCTCTCACCCTCAGACTCTGCCTAAACCTCTCTCTTTCTCTCTTTATCTGCCTGTTCCTCTTTCTTTCTCTCTCTGCCTCTGCCTGTGCCTCTCTCTGTGCCTCTGCCTGTGCCTCTCTCTCTCCCTTCTATCAGCCTCTGCCTGTGCCTCTCTCTCTCACTCTCCCTATCAGCCTCTGCCTTTACTTCCCTCTCTCTATCGGGCTCTGCCTGTTCCTCTTTCTCTCTCTATCTGCCTGTGCCTCTCTCTCTCCCTCTATTTGCCTGTGCATCTCTCTGTCTCTGACTCTGCCTATGCCTCCCTCTCACTCTCTGCCTGTGCCTGTGCTTCTCTCTCTCTCTACATCTGTCTGTGCCTCTCTCTCTCTCTGCCTCTGCCTTTCCCTCACTCTCTATCAGCCTCTACCTGTGCCTCTCTCTCTCTCTCTACCTCTGCCGGTGCCTCTCTCTCTCTCTCTCTCTGCCTCTGCCTGTTCCTCTCCCTCTGTCTGCATCTGTCTGTGCTTCTCTCTTTCTATCAGCCTCTGCCTGTGTCTCTCTCTCTCCCTCTATTTGCCTGTGCATCTCTCTGTCTCTGACTCTGCCTATGCCTCCCTCTCACTCTCTGCCTGTGCCTGTGCTTCTCTCTCTCTCTACATCTGTCTGTGCCTCTCTCTCTCTCTGCCTCTGCCTTTCCCTCACTCTCTATCAGCCTCTACCTGTGCCTCTCTCTCTCTCTCTACCTCTGCCGGTGCCTCTCTCTCTCTCTCTCTCTGCCTCTGCCTGTTCCTCTCCCTCTGTCTGCATCTGTCTGTGCTTCTCTCTTTCTATCAGCCTCTGCCTGTGTCTCTCTCTCTCTCTCTTTCTCTGCCTCTGCCTGTGCCTCTCTCTCTTTTTATCTGCCTCTGCCTGTGCCTCTCTCTCTCTGTGCCTCTGCCTGTGCCTCGTTCTCATTGTCTGACCTGCTTCTCTCTCTCTCTCTGTCAGCCTCTGCCAGTGACACTCTCTCTCTCTCTCTCTGCCTCTGCCTGTGCCTCTCTCTCTCTCTGCCTGTGCCTTTTTCTCTCTTTCTCTTCATCTGCCTGTGCCTGTGCCTCTCTCCCTCTCTCTCTATCTGCCTGTGCCTCTCTCTCTCTCAACCTCTGCCTGTGCCTCTCTCTCTCTCTCTCTCAACCTCTGCCTGTGCCTTTCTCTCTCCCTCTGTCTGCCTCTGTCTGTGCTTGTCTCTCTCTATCTGCCTCTGCCTATGCCTCTCTCTCTCTCTCTGCCTCTGCCTGTGCCTCTCTCTCTCTCTCAACCTCTGCCTGTGCCTCTCTCTCTCTCTCTCTCTGCCTCTGCCTGTGCCTCTCTCTCCCAATCAGCCTCTGCCTGTGCCTCTCTCTCTCTCTCTCTGCCTCTGCTTGTGCCTTTTTCTCTCTCTCTCTGCATCTGCCTGTGTCTCTCTCTCTCTCTCTCTGCATCTGCCTGTGCCTCTCTCTGTCTCTCTGCATCTGCCTGTGCCTCTCTCTCTCTCCCTCTCTCTCTCTGCCTCTGCCTGTGCCGCTCTCTCTCTCTCTGCCTCTGCCTGTGTCTTTTTCTCTCTCTCTCTGTATCTGCCTGTGCCTCTCTCTCTGCCTGTGCCTCTCTCTCTCTCTATCTGCCTCTGCCTGTGCCTGTGCCTCTCTCTCTCTGCCTGTGCCTCTCTCTCTCTCTATCTGCCTCTGCCTGTGCCTCTCTCCCTCTTTCTCTATCTGCCTGTGCCTCTCTCTCTCTCTCTCAACTGCTGCCTGTGCCTCTCTCTGTCTCTGCCTCTGCCTGTGCCTCCCTCTCTCCCTGCCTCTGCCTGTGCCTTTTTCTCTCTCTCTCTCTGCAACTGCCTGTGCCTCTCTCTCTATCTGCCTCTGCCTGTGCCTCTCTCCCTCTCTCTCCATCTGCCTGTGCCTCTCTCCCTCTCTCTCAACCTCTGCCTGTGCCTCTCTCTCTCTCTGCCTCTTCCTGTGCCTTTCTCTTTCTCTCTCTATCTGACTCTGCCTGTGCCTCTCCCTTTCTCTCTCTACCTGCCTATGCCTCGCTCTCTCTCTCTCTGCCTCTCTCTCCCAATTAGCCTCTGCCTCTCTCTTTCTCTCTCTGCCTCTGCCTGTGCCTCTTTCTCTCTCCATATCAGCGTCAACCTGTGCCTCTCACTCTATACCTATCAGCCTCTGCCTGTGCCTCTCTCTCTCTCTCTCTCTCTCTATCAGCCTCTGCCTGTGCCTCTCTCTCTCTATCAGGCTCTGCCTGTTCCTATTTCTCTCTCTATCTGCCTGTACCTCTCTTTCTCTCTCTCTCTCTCTCTCTCTCTGCCTCTGCCTGTGCCTCTCTCTCTCTCCCTATCAGCCTGTACCCGTACTTCTCTCACTCTCTTTCTCTCTGCCTCTGCCTCTCTCTCTCTCTTCCTATCAGCCTCTGTCTGTGCCTCTCTCTTTCTCTATCTGCCTCTGCCTGTGCCTCTCTCATTCTCTCTCTATCTGCCTCTGCCTGTGCCTCTCTCTCTCTCTCTATCTGCATGTGCCACTCTCTCCCTATCTGCCTCTCCCTGTGCCCTCTCTCTCTCTCTCTATCTGCCTGTGCCTCACTCTCTGTCTCTCTGCCTCTGCCTGTTCCTCTCTCACTATCAGCCTGTGCCTCTCTCTCTCTATCAGCCTCTGCCTGTGCCTCTCTCCCTCTATCTGCCTCTGCCTGTGCCTCTCTCTTTCTCTCTCTATCTGCTGTGCCTCTCTCTCTCTCTATCTGCCTGTGCCTCTCTCTCTCTATCTGCCTCTGACTGTGCCTCACTCTCTCTCCCTATCGGCCTCTACCTGTACCTCTCTCTCTTTCTCTTTCTCTCTGCCTCTGCCTGTGCCTCTCTCTAACTGGCTCTGCCTGTGCCTTTCTCTCTCTCTTTCTCTGCTTCTGCCTGTGCCTCTCTCTCTCTCTCTCTGCCTCTGTTTGTGCCTCTCTCTCTATCAGCCTCTGCCTGTGCCTCTCTCTCTCTATCAGCCTCTGCCTGTGCCTCTCTCTCTCTATCAGCCTCTGACTGTGCCTATCTCTCTCTCTTTCTCTGTCTCTGCCTGTGCCTCTCTCTCTCTCTCTCTCTGCCTGTGCCTCTCTCTCTCTGCCTCTGCCTGTGCCTCTCTCTCTCTCTCTCTGCCTGTGCCTCTCTCTCTCTCTGCCTCTGACTGTGCCTCTCTCTCTCTCTCTCCCTATCAGCCTCTGCCTGTGCCTCCCTCCCTCTATCAGGCTCTGCCTGTTCCTCATTATCTCTCTATCTGCCTGTGCCTCTCTCTCTCTCTCTGCCTGTGCCTGTGCCTCTCTCCCTCTCTCTCTATCTGCCTGTGCCTCTCTCTCTCTCTCTCTACCTCTGCCTGTGCCTCTTTCCCTCTCTCTCTATCTGCCTGTGCCTCTCTCTTTCTCTCTCTCTCTGTCTCTGCCTGTGCCTCTCTCTCTCTCTCTCTCTCTGTCTCTGCCTGTGCCTCTCTCTCCCAATCAGCCTCTGCCTCTCTCTCTCTATCAGGCTCTGCCTGTGCCTCTTTCTTTCTCTCACTATCTGCCTGTGTCTCTCTCTCTCTATCTCTTTATCTCTGCCTCTGCCTGTGCCTCTCTCTCTCTCCATATCAGCCTCAACCTGTGCCTCTCTCTCTATCCCTATCAGCCTCTGCCTGTGCCTCTCTCTCTCTGCCTCAGCCTGTGTCCCTCTCTCTCTCTCTCTCTGCATCTGCCTGTGCCTCTCTCTTTCTCTCTCTATCTGCCTCTGCCTGTGCCTCTGTCTATCTCCCTATCAGCCTCTACCTGTACCTCTCTCTCTCTCTCTTTCTCTCTGCCTCTGACTGTGCCTCTCTCTCCCTCTTTCTCTCTGCCTCTGACTCTGTGCCTCCCTCTCTCTATCAGGCTCTGCCTGTTCCTCTTTTTCTCTCTATCTGCCTGTGCCTCTCTGTCGCTCTGCCTCTGCCTGTGCCTCTCTCTCTTCTCTCAGCCTCTGCCTGTGCCTCTCTTTGTCTCTCTCAGCCTCTGCCTGTCTCCCTCTCTCTCTCTCTACATGCCTCTGCGTGTGCCTCACTCTCTCTCTCTCTCTATATATATATATGCCTGTGCCTCTCTCTCTGCCTCGGCCTGTGCCTCTCACACTCTCTGCCTGTGCCTCTATCTCTCTCCCTCTCTCTGCCTCTGCCTGTGCCTCTTTCCCTATCAGCCCCTTCCTGTGCCAATCTCACTCTAACTGTTGCTGCCTGTGCCTCTCTCCCTCTCTCTACCTCTGCCTGTGCCTCTCCCTCTATCTCTCTCTATCAGCCTCTGCCTGTGCCTCTCTCTTTCTCTCTCTATCTGCCTGTGCCTCTCTCTCTCTCTCTATCTGCCTCTGCCTGTGGCTCTCTCTTTCTCTCTCTCTCTGCCTCTGCCTGTGCCTCTCTCTCCCAATCAGCCTCTGCTGTTCTCTCTCTATCAAGCTATGCCTGTGCCTCTTTCTTTCTCTCTCTATCTGCCTCTGCCTCTCTCTCTCTCCTTGTCAGCCTCTACCTGTACCTCTCTCTCTCTCTTTCTCTCAGCCTCTGCCTGTGCCTCTCTCTCTCTGCCTCTGCCTGTGCCTCTCCCTCTCTCTGCCTCTCCTAAGACCATCTCTCTCTCTCTCTCTCTCTCCCTATCAGCCTCTGCCTGTGCCTCTCTCTTTCTCTCTCTATCTGCCTCTGTCTGTGCCTCTGTCTCTCTCCCTATCAGCCTCTACCTGTACCTCTCTCTCTCTCTTTCTCTCAGCCTCTGCCTGTGCCTCTCTCTCTCTCTCTCTCTATCTGCCTGTGACTCTCTCTCTCTCTCTATCTCTTTCGGCCTGTGCCTCTCTCTCTCTCTCTCTATCTCTCTCTGCCTATGCCTCTCCCTTTCTCTGCCTCTGCCTGTGCCTCTCTCTCTCTATCTGCCTCTGCCTGTGCCTCTCTCATTCTCTCTCTATTTGCCTGTGCCACTCTCTATCTGCCTCCGCCTGTGCCTCTTTCTCTCTCTCTTATTGGCCGCTGCCTGTGTCTCTCTCTCACTATCAGCCTCTGCCTGTGCCTCTCTCTGTTGCTCTGCCTCTGTCTGTGCCTCTCTCTCACTATCAGCCTCTGCCTGTGCCTCTCTTTGTCTCTCTCAGCCTCTGCCTGTCTCCCTCTCTCTCTCTCTACCTGCTTCTGCGTGTGCCTCACTCTCTCTCTCTATATATATATATGCCTGTGCCTCTGCCTCTCTCTCTCTCTGCCTCGGCCTGTGCCTCTCACACTCTCTGCCTGTGCCTGTGCCTGTATCTCTCTCTATCAGACTCTGCCTGTGCCTCTCTCCCTATCCCTATCAGCCTCTTCCTGTGCCAATCTCACTCTAACTGTTGCTGCCAGTGCCTCTCTCCCTCTCCCTGCCTCTGCCTGTGCCTCTCTCTCTCTCTCTGCCTCTGCCTGTGCCTCTCTCTCTCTCTACCTCTGCCTGTGCCTCTCCCTCTATCTCTCTCTCTCTGCCTCTGCCTCTCTCTCTTTCTCGGCCTCTGCCTCTCTCTCTCTCTATCAGTCTCTGCCTGTGCCTCTCTCCCTCTATCTGCCTCTGCCTGTGCCTCTCTCTCTCTCTGCCTCTGCCTGTGCCTCTCTCTCTCTCTCTACCTCTGCCTGTGCCTCTCTCTCTCTCTCTACCTCTGCCTGTGCCTCTCCCTCTATCTCTCTCTCTCTGCCTCTGCCTGTGCCTCTCGCTCTCTCTGCCTCTCCTATGCCCCTCTCTCTCTCTCTCCCTATCTGCCTCTGCCTGTGCCTCTCTCTCTATATCAGCCTCTGCCTGTGCCTCTCTCTCTATCTGCCTCTGCCTGTGCCTCTCTCTCTCTCCCTATCAGCCTCTGCCTGTGCCTCTCTCCCTCTATCTGCCTCTGCCTGTGCCTCTCTCTCTCTCTCTGCCTCTGCCTGTGCCTCTCTCTCTCTACCTCTGCCTGTGCCTCTCCCTCTATCTCTCTCTCTCTCTGCCTCTGCCTGTGCCTCTCTCTCTCTCCCTATCAGCCTCTGCCTGTGCCTCTCTCTCTCTCTCTCTCTATCTGCCTGTGACTCTCTCTCTCTATCTCTTTCGGCCTGTGCCTCTCTCTCTCTCTCTATCTCTCTCTGCCTATGCCTCTCCCTTTCTCTGCCTCTGCCTGTGCCTCTCTCTCTCTCTATCTGCCTCTGCCTGTGCCTCTCTCATTCTCTCTCTATTTGCCTGTGCCACTCTCTATCTGCCTCCGCCTGTGCCTCTTTCTCTCTCTTTTATTGGCCGCTGCCTGTGCCTCTCTCTCTCTATCAGCCTCTGCCTGTGCCTCTCTCTGTCGCTCTGCCTCTGTCTGTGCCTCTCTCTCACTATCAGCCTCTGCCTGTGCCTTTCTTTGTCTCTCTCAGCCTCTGCCTGTCTCCCTCTCTCTCTCTCTACCTGCCTCTGTGTGTGCCTCACTCTCTCTCTCTATATATATATATGCCTGTGCCTCTGCCTCTCTCTCTCTCTGCCTCGGCCTGTGCCTCTCACACTCTCTGCCTGTGCCTGTGCCTGTATCTCTCTCTATCTGCCTCTGCCTGTGCCTCTCTGTCTATCTGCCTCAGTCTGTGCCTCTCTCTCTCCCTATCTGTGCCTCTCTCTCTCTCTGTGTCTTTCACTGTTTCATGTTCTCTCTCTCCCAGATAATGAGTGGTTGTATCCAGTCACCCAGGATGAGATCGCCCACGAACATGGGACGGTTACTCTGAAATGCACTGTCCAGGAGAACGACAACTCCTCGCTGCAGTGGTCTAACCCCGCTCAGCAAACCCTCTACTTCGATGGAAAGAAAGGTCAGTGTTCTCAGTTTAGCCTCCCTGTGGACCCCCGGTGGTTGGGGAGGGTGGGGGGGGGGTGGTGCGGGGGGGTGGATTGGGGTGGGGGGCTCACTGGCTCGGGAAGTGGAGGAGGGGCCGGTGTTTTGGGAGCAGGGAGGGTTGGGGAGCTGGCTGTTTCACCCTTGAGAGGCCAAGAGCCATCCCAGAAATGAGCAAAGTCTGATATTCGGCGGGGAAAGCGGAGTCTGACCCATCGTCAGCGCCGCAAGTGGGGGGGGTGAGCGACCTCTTCCACTCCGCCAGGGCAAGGCGCTCTTCTCATCTCTCTTGGCCCTGACACTCACAAACCCATGGCACACACCCTCAGGGCCCTCGCTCACCGTCCAGTGCAAGGAACATCACCAATCGCCCTCCCTCTCTCTCTCGCACGTGCCTTCACTGTCCTCATCCCCTCCGTGGCGCTACTCGCCACACGCACACTCCGGGCGTACTTATCATCCGGCCTGGTCGGCGTCCCCGCTCGCTCTCTCTCCACCTCTATTCAAGTTGGCACACAGCATCAGGGAGAGGTCGCAGAAGGTTGGAGGGAGGGCCTGAAAAATCTAGGTCCTCACAGACTTTGAAAACAGAGCCATCCAGCTGGCCAGTGATGACCGGGCACGGTCCTGTGCTGACGGCGTGGTTGGCGCTGCTCCATCAAGTGAGGGTCAAGCCGTGCAACCCATGCTGTGTGTGGCGTGACCTCTGTCACAGACCACTGCCGTACATTAATTATCCCTCCTCGCTCCCGCAGGGACATCTGGGAAGCAGTTGAGGGAATCCACGAGATAAAAGCAATAAAAGAAAGAAACCTGCAGATGCTGGGAATCCAAAACTAAAAATAAAAACAGCTGGAAAAGCTCAGCAGGTCCGGCAGCATCTGCACAGAGGGACACAGTTAACGTTTCGAGTCCGGGTGACTCTTCAACCGCATTGCGGAACCCCTTCGGTCTGTCCGCAAGCATGACCCAAACCTCCCTGTCGCTTGCCATTTTAACACTCCACCCTGCTCTCTTGCCCACATGTCCGTCCTTGGCTTGCTGCATTGCTCCAGTGAAGTTCAACGCAAACTGGAGGAACAACACCTCATCTTCCAACTAGGCACTTTACAGCCTTCCGGACTGAATATTGAGCTCAACAACTTCAGATCATGAACTCTCTCGTCCATCCCCATCCCCTTTCCAATCCTCCTTTTTCCAATAATTTATATAGATTTTTCTTTTCCCACCTATTTCCATTATTTTTAAATGTATTTCCATCCATTGTTTTATCTCTACCTTTTAGCCTATTTCAATCCCTTCCCTTCACCCCACCCCACCCCCACTAGGTCTATCTGTACCTTCACACCACCCCATCCACACTAGGTCTGTCTGTACCTTCACCCCACCCCCACCCCCACTAGGTCTATCTGTACCTTCACCCCACCCCACCCCCAATAGGGCTATCTGTACCTTCACACCACCCCACCCCCACTAGAGCTATCTGTACCTTCACCCCACCCCACCCCCACTAGGTCTATCTGTACCTTCACCCCAACCCACCCCCACTAGGACTATCTGTACCTTCACCCCAACCCACCCCCACTAGGTCTATCTGTACCTTCACCCCACCCCACCCACACTAGGTCTATCTGTACCTTCACACCACCCCACCCCCACTAGAGCTATCTGTACCTTCACCCCACCCCACCCCCACTAGGTCTATCTGTACCTTCACCCCAACCCAACCCACTAGGTCCATCTGTTCCTTCACCCCATTCCACCCCCACTGGGTCTATCTGTACCTTAACCCAACCCCACCCCCACTAGGTCTATCTGTACCTTCACCCCACCCCACCCCCACTAGGTCTATCTGTACCTTCACCCCACCCCACCCCCACTAGGGCTATCTGTACCTTCACCCCACCCCACCCCCACTAGGTCTATCTGTACCTTAACCCAACCCCACCCCCACTAGGTCTATCTGTACCTTCACCCCACCCCACCCCCACTAGGGCTATCCGTACCTTCACCCCACCCCACCCCCACTAGGTCTATCTGTACCTTCACCCCACCCCACCCCCACTAGGTCTATCTGTACCTTCACCCCCACCCACCCCACCCCCACTAGGTCTATCTGTACCTTCCCCCCACCCCACCTCCACTAGGTCTATCTGTACCTTCCCCCCACCCCACCTCCACTAGGTCTATCTGTACCTTCACCCCACCCCACCCCCACTAGGTCTATCTGTACCTTCCCCCCACCCCACCTCCACTAGGTCTATCTGTACCTTCACCCCACCCCACCCCCACTAGGTCTATCTGTACCTTCACCCCACCCCACCCCCACTAGGTCTATCTGTACCTTACCCCCACCCCACCCCCACTAGGTCTATCTGTACCTTCACACCACCCCAACCCCACTAGGTCTATCTGTACCTTCACCCCACCCCACCCCCACTAGGTCTATCTGTACCTTCACCCACCCCACCCCCACTAGGTCTATCTGTACCTTCCCCCCACCCCACCCCCACTAGGTCTATCTTTACCTTCCCCCCACTCCATCCCCACTAGGACTATCTGTACCTTCACCCCACCCCCACCCCCACTAGGTCTATCTGTACCTTCACCCCACCCCACCCCCTCTTGGTCTATCTGTACCTTGCTCGCCCTGCTTTCTACCCTTATTTAACATTCCTTAGATAATTTCACCACCTTCGACACCTCTTTGTCCTTTTGTCTGTGACATCTTTTGGTTATCTCCACCTCTCACTGGCCCTCTACCCAGCTCTACCTGTCCCACCGCCCCCCCTTAAACCAGCTTATATTTCACCCCTTCTCTATTTTCCCTTAGTTCTGTTGAAGAGTCACTCGGACTCGAAACGTTAACTGTGTCCCTCTCCGCAGATGCTGCCAGACCTGCTGAGTTTTTCCAGCTATTTTTATTGTTGCGAGGGAATCCACAACCTAGGCCCTCAACTCAAGCCCCGAAGAAACCTCTGAAGAGGAATCTGGAGGAACCCTCCCTGAAGTCCCGTCGCAGCGCTCACCCACACCCTCCACCAGCGCAGAGGCACTACACCCTCGGTGGGACCTGGGCTCTAGAATCGGCGCAGGGACACGTGCTGGTCAGCGGGGCGCACATTCTGACCCACAGCAGGAGGAGGCCGGGACTCTCCAGGTCCCCGGCGCTCGGGGGTGCCGCTGGAGGCCAGAACGTTGCTGATTCTGAGTCAGATGGTGAGCCTCCGGACTCGGACAGGTCACGGTCCCTAGAGCTCTGGAGCGTCTGGAAGGGGTGTCGGCTGCGCTCCTCAGGTTGCAAGGCGCGGTGGAGGAGTCCGCCCCTCTTCAGGCTGAGGCGATAGAGCCGGCTTTGCCAACACGCCGAGTTCGACACTGGCAGGGTGGCCAATGGAGACCTTGGTCCAGGACACCGGCCCTGCCCTGCTTCAGGAGTTGCCCTCCACCGCCGGGGCAGCCGCATCGGTATCAACGCCAGAGGGGGCCTGGTCTTCTCCAGCCCACTCCAGCTGCCCCTCCCTCTCGAGGAGCCAGCCGCAGGCCCTCGGGCACCCCTGGGGGAGGAGGGTTGGCAGCTAGGCACTCCGGGCCCATCCGTCCCGGTGACTCCGGGAGTCTCCGGCCCATCGGGTCTCCCCATCTCCCTGTGACCCCAGCAGCTCCACAGGCCAATGAGGGGTGGGTGGGTGCCACTGCCCCACAGCGAGGCCCAAGAAGCAGGCCCGGGGCCCTCCCAGGTCTCGGCCCTCCAGGGGACGCCCGCCGAGGTCATCCCGCACAGGGAGTAGCAGTCAGCGGGCCACCCCCACCTCCACTGTGGATGTCCGGCGATGACCAAGGGCAGGGACTAGGGTAAGTAGCAGCCCCCCTAAAGGGAAACTGCAGAAACACAAGGCAAAAGGCAAAGGAATCTCACCAACGTCGAATCAAAATGTGATTAAGGGGGGGCGGGGGGAGGGGGGTCGATAAAGCACCCCAGTCCCTGCGTTGCCCACCGAGCACGGGGAGCCTCGCTGGAGCTGGTGGACACCGCGTGCCCCCCTCACCAGGGACACCCGGCGTGGTTGCACAGCTTGGGCAACGGGTGTTAGTCGCTCGCACTCCACTGGTAAAGGCGCTTTCCCCAAGAATGGCTCCCTTGCCGTGGTGAGCTGCGTGCCCGCCCATCGGACGTGCAGCCTTGCACCCCCACCCCTTGCCACCCCCCGTGCAAAACGGAGCTCCTTTGGTCCAGTACTCCCTTCTGGCACCACTCTGTCTTTCAAGGCGCACTCAGTTCCAGGACTGCAACGTTGCGCACGTCTCTCACCCTGTTCCAGTGGACATGTCTTTCAAACTGCAGCCGTTGTAGTCTTAGTCCACAGTCCAATAGATATAAAAAGGTACGTTCCTTCACGTCGCAGTCCAGGGGCCTCCCCCCTCCGACCGAGCAGAGGCCAGCTTCCCGAGCGCAGCGATGGTCAGGCCTCAAGCTCATTCTGCAGACCGGTGGCGCCACCACCCCCCCCCCCCCCCCCCCCACCCCCCCTCCATGTTGGCCCATGCTTACTGGTCCCCAAGAAGTACAGGGGCCCCATGATGTTCTCTGTGTGCGCTCAGCACCGTCACACCAGTCCTGACAGGTGAAGGTGCGGTGCTGAAGGGAACAGGCTGTCGCAACTCGCTTGTGGGGATAAGTATAAAAAACCTTGATCAAATCCCCAGATCGCCCCAATTCGACCTCACTGTTTAATTGAGATTAACAGGGTACGAGCAGCAGGTCTGTAAACTTAATAAGTAAATAGCTGTTTATTGAATAAACTGTCATTAACTAGTGTCAAAAGAAAGAAATATGAACTGCTAATTTCTAACTCTATAACCTAAACTCTACCTCCTTCTTAAATCCCTATACACACACACACACACACACACAAATACATGGATTTTCAGGGTGAGATAAAACAGTTCAAAGCACCAAATCTGGAGTACAGGATTCCATAGGTTGATTTTGATCGATGTTTTCCAAATTCCTTTCAGCTCTTGTTGACGACACGAGCTGATCTTCCAACACTTTCGATATTTAGTTCACTGGTTGTTCACTTGCCTTTCAACGTCTCTAACAGTGATTTTCCCCTTTGCCTCTTGACAGGGGTTTTCAGAGAGAGAGAGAGAGAGAGAGCAGGTTATAGAGAGATGAGGAGGAAAAGCAAGCTAGCTATCATTGTGGAATCTACCACACACAGGAAAGGGAGGTTTTAGGCCTTGATCCTTTCAGGCTAGGAGCTATTCAGCTGCACTGCCCTCACTCAACCCTGGTCACCTGGCCAGGAGCCAGTTAAAACGTTGATGCCAGGCAGCTCCCTTGGTCCAGTACTCTGTTCTGGCACCGCCCTGCCTTTCACTGCGCACTCTGTTCCAGGAGTGCAAAGTTGCACACGCCTCTCATCCTGTTCCGGTGGACACGTCTTTCAAACTGCAGCCGTTGTAATTTCAATCCACAGTCCAACAGAAATAAAAAGGTAAGTTCCTTACGAGGCGATGACAGACCAGACCGAAGGATCAGGTCGTCTTAAAGTCCGTGTGGCCCTCTTGTATCTCGGCACCGTCTCGATGGTATGAGCCTCTTCACAGATCGTCTGTGCGCTGCCCTCAGCCAGACATTGGTGGGGGGGTGGGGGGTGTGGTACGGTGGGGGGGTCAGACGTCCCCGGGCGCAGTGTGAAGGCCTCAGGGTGCGTCCTCGCTCCATCTTGTCGCCGTCCTCCTGGGGCCTTGCAGCAATGAGGGCCTCACGACTACGGCTGCCTCGATCTGGCCAGAGCAACCGCCCTGCGCCCTCGTCTTCCAGGGGCTCGTCGCCCTGGCCGTGGATAGCACCCCCCACCACCCCCACCCACCACCCCGAGCCCCTGGGGTGCCAAACCCTGGCGTGCGTGCGCGACCAGCTCCCTCGGTGTGCGCCAGCGCTGGCGTCTTGCTCTCGCTCCTCCGCAGAGAGCACGTGCGCCGTGTGTAGGCCCTGGGCCTAGTGATGCCTGTACAAACAGAGGGGCCGCAGGGTCCTCTGCGTGGGGAGGAGGTCAGGTTGCCCCTTGGCCTTCAGGGTTCAGCACCCCCTGACCTCTCACCCCAGCACCGGGCGTGGTCCACACCCGCAGGCCAAGGCTTCGCCATTCGCCCGCACCATGAGGGTGACACGACACACCGTCGGCGAAGGGGTCCAGGAGCGCACCCCTTCTCCCAGCGCTCGATGCCCGCCTTTCCCCGAGAGCCTTCCCCGCAGCGCCGCTGCGCTCATTCGGCTTTGAAGCGTGCGGGCGAGGGGTCAACGGTGGAGGGGCAACTGTGGGCGCTGCCAGGAATCAGCGCTGCTCGGGCGGGCACAGCCGCTCTCGTCTAGCCTGACTCCAAGCGTGCCGGTGGAGCTGTCAGCTGCCCGGGGAGAGCGCTGGCTGTGTTCTCCACCCCGACCCACCCACAAGCCCCACCCGAACCTCGGTCATGAGCACCCAAACCCCCCTCACCCCCCTCAGCCCCCATCACCACCAACCCCGTCGCTCTCCACGAGCCCCAGCCCCCGGGCACAGCCAATCGCCCCACTCCACTCAAATACACTCGTCGCTCCACTCAATTCAACTACGATCATCCCTCCACTCAATTCAACTACAATCATCCCTCCATTCAATCCAAATACAAACATCCCTCCACTCAATCCAAATACACTCGTCACTCCACTCAATTCAACTACAATCATCCCTCCACTCAATCCAAATACACTCGTCGCTCCACTCAATTCAAATACAAACATCCCTCCGCTCAATCCAAATACAAACATCCCTCCGCTCAATCCAAATACAAACATCCCTCCGCTCAATCCAAATACAAACATCCCTCCACTCAATCCAAATACAATCGTCGCTCCACTCAATCCAAATACAAACATCCCTCCACTCAATTCAAATACAAACATCCCTCCACGCAATCCAAATACAAACATCCCTCCACTCAATCCAAATACAAATATCCCTCCACTCAATCCAAATACAAACATCCCTCCACTCAATCCAAATACAAACATCCTTCCACTCAATCCAAATACAAACATCCCTCCACTCAATCCAAATACAAACATCCTTCCACTCAATTCAAATACAAACATCCCTCCACTCAATCCAAATACAAACATCCCTCCACTCAATCCAAATACAAATATCCCTCCACTCAATCCAAATACAAACATCCCTCCACTCAATCCAAATACAAACATCCCTCCACTCAATCCAAATACAAACATCCCTCCACTCAATTCAACTACAAATATCCCTCCACTCAATTCAAATACAATCACCTCTCCACTCAATTCAAATACAATCACCACTCCACTCAATTCAACTACAATCACCACTCCACTCAATTCAACTACAGTCACCACTCCACAATCACCACTCCACTCAATTCAACTACAATCAGCACTCCACTCAATTCAAATACAATCGTCTCTCCACTCAATTCAAATGCAATCACCAACCCACTCAATACAAATACAAACATCCCTCCACTCAATGCAAATACAATCACCAACATTCTCAATTCAAATACAATCATCACTCCAATCAATTCAACTACAATCAGCAGCCCACTCAATTCAAATACAGTCACCAACCCACTCAATTCAAATATAATCATCAACCCACTCAATTCAAATACAATCACCAACCCACTCAATTCAAATACAATCACCAACCCAATCAATTCAACTACAATCAGCAGCCCACTCAATTCAAATACAATCACCAACCCACTCAATTCAAATACAATCACCAGCCCACTCAATTCAAATACAATCTCCAGCCCACTCAATTCAACTACAATCACCAACCCACTCAATTCAAATGCAATCACCAGCCCACTCAATTCAAATACAAACATCCCTCCACTCAATTCAACTACAAACATTCCTCCACTCAATCCAAATACAAACATCCCTCCACTCAATTCAACTACAAACATCCCTCCCCTCAATTCAAATACAAACATCCCTCCATTCAATCCAAATACAAACATCTCTCCACTCAATTCAACTACAAACATCCCTCCCCTCAATTCAAATACAAACATCCCTCCACTCAATCCAAATACAAACATCTCTCCACTCAATTCAACTACAAACATCCCTCCACTCAATTCAAATACAATCACCACTCCACTCACTTCAAATAAATCACTACTCTACTCAATTTAAATAAATCACTACTCCACTCAATTCAATTGCAAACAATTTCCCTTTTGAAAATTACGGTGGGATATTCTGCCTCCACACTCGGGAATAGTGCATTCCAAATCAGAAATATTGCTCTGTTTTAACAAAGCATTAGTACCCCAGAAGACCCTGAACCGGTCCTTTGTTGATCTGTGTACCCTCCATACATAAATGCTCCTTTACATGTATCTAGCAAGCCCCTTCAAACACTTCTAAGATATCACCTCTCAGCCCTCTGAGTTCAGAGAGAGCAACACATCAACTTTCCCAATTCTCCCATCAAATGCAGTCTCACATCCCTGGAAATACTCGAGGAGACCTGCAAGTGCTACCTCCAAGGAATTCACATCCCTCCTGAAAAGGGAGCCCCAGAATGTGGAGGCAGAGGGGACAACATACTCCGACGAGGGGTGGGATCAGGGAAGTGGGGTGAGTGAGCAGAGGGAGCGAGTGAATGGGGAGAGGAGGCCTCAGCGAATAATCTCTCACTCAATCTCTATTCCAGCTCTGCGAGATAGTCGCATTCAATTGGTGAATTACACGTCCAAGGAACTGACCATCAGCATCAGTAACATGACCTTGAACGATGAAGGGATCTACACATGTTCTATCTTCACCTTCCCAGTGCTCACAGCAACAGCGAGAGTGCAAGTCCTGGGTAATGAACTTTACAATGTATTTAACCCCATGCTGTACCTGTCCTGGGAGTGTTGGATTGGGATAGTGTAGAGGGAGATTTACTCTGTAACTAACCCCGTGCTGTACCTGTCCTGGGAGTGTTTGATGGGGACAGTGTAGTGGGAGATTTACTCTGTATCTAACCCTGTGCTGTACCTGTCCTGGGAGTGTTTGATGGGGACAGTGTAGAGGGAGATTTACTCTGTATCTAACCCCGTGCTGTACCTGTCCTGGGAGTGTTTGATGGGGACAGTGTAGGGGAGATTTACTCTGTATCTAACCCCGTGCTGTACCTGTCCTGGGAGTGTTTGATGGGGACAGTGTAGGGGAGATTTACTCTGTATCTAACCCCGTGCTGTACCTGTCCTGGGAGTGTTTGATGGGGACAGTGTAGGGGAGATTTACTCTGTATCTAACCCCGTGCTGTACCTGTCCAGGGAGTGTTTGATGGGGACAGTGTAGGGGAGATTTACTCTGTATCTAACCCCGTGCTGTACCTGTCCTGGGAGTGTTTGATGGGGACAGTGTAGAGGGAGCTTTACACTGTATCTAACCCCGTGCTGTACCTGTCCTGGGAGTGTTTGATGGGGACAGTGTAGAGGGAGATTTACTCTGTATCTAACCCCGTGCTGTACCTGTCCTGGGAGTGTTTGATGGGGACAGTGTAGAGGGAGATTTACTCTGTAACTAACCCCGTGCTGTACCTGTCCTGGGAGTGTTTGATGGGGACAGTGTAGGGGAGATTTACTCTGTATCTAACCCCGTGCTGTACCTGTCCTGGGAGTGTTTGATGGGGACAGTGTAGGGGAGATTTACTCTGTATCTAACCCCGTGCTGTACCTGTCCTGGGAGTGTTTGATGGGGACAGTTTAGAGGGAGATTTACTCTGTATCTAACCCCGTGCTGTACCTGTCCAGGGAGTGTTTGATGGGGACAGTGTAGGGGAGATTTACTCTGTATCTAACCCCGTGCTGTACCTGTCCTGGGAGTGTTTGATGGGGACAGTGTAGAGGGAGATTTACTCTGTATCTAACCCCGTGCTGTACCTGTCTTGTGAGTGTTTGATGGGGACAGTGTAGAGGGAGATTTACTCTGTATCTAACCCCGTGCTGTACCTGTCTTGTGAGTGTTTGATGGGGACAGTGTAGGGGAGATTTACTCTGTATCTATCCACTTGCAAAATGTGTCCTGTGAGTGTTTGTTGGGGAAAATGTAGTCGGATATGTTCTCTGTATCTAACCTCCTGTCGTACCTGTCCTTGGAGTGTTTGATTTTCATTATGGGGGGGAGCTTTACTCTGTGTCTAACTCTGTGCTGTACGTGTCCAGGGAGTGATTCATGGGGACCGTTTCGAAAGACTTTTGCTCTGTATCTAAACCCGTGTTGTACCTGACCTGGGAGTGTTTGATGGGGACAGTGTAGAGGGAGATTTACTCTGTATCTAACCCCGTGCTGTACCTGTCCTGGGAGTGTTTGATGGGGACAGTGTAGAGGGAGATTTACTCTGTATCTAACCCCGTGCTGTACCTATCCTGGGAGTGTTTGATGGGGACAGTGTAGAGGTAGATTTACTCTGTATCTAACCCCGTGCTGTACCTGTCCTGGGAGTGTTACATGGAGACAGTTTACAGGGAGCTTTACTCTGTAACTAACCCCATGCTGTACCTGTCCTGGGAGTGTTTGATGGGGACAATGTAGAAGGAGATTTATTCTGTATCTATCCACGTGTTAAATGTGTCCTGTGAGTGTTTGTTGGGGAAAATGTAGAGGGAGATGTTCTCTGTATCTAAACCCGTGCTGTACCGGTCCTGGGAGTGTTTGATGGGGACAATAGAGGGAGATTTACTCTGTATCTAACCCCGTGCTGTACCTGTCCTGGGAATGTTTGATGGGGACAGTATAGAGGGAGATTTACTCTGTATCTAACAACTTTTGTACCTGTCCTGAGAGTGTTTGATTTCCATTATAGAGGGACCTTTACCCTGTGTCTAACTCTGTACTGTACGTGTCCCGGGAGTGTTTCATGGGGACCGTGTCGAAAGACATTTGCTCTGTATCTAACCCCATGTTGTCCCTGTCCTGGGAGTGTTTGATGGGGACAGTGTAGAGGTAGCTTTACTCTGTATCTAACCCCATGCTGTATCTGTCCTGGTAGTGTTTGAGGGGGACTGTGTAGAGGGAGATTTATTCTGTATCTAACACTGTGCTGTACCTGTCCTGGGAGTGTTTGATGGAGGCAGTGTAGAGGGAGCTTTTCTCTGTATCTAACCCTGTTCTGTACCTGTCCTGGTAGTGTTTGTTGGGTACAATGTAGAGGGAGATTTACTCTATATCTAGCACCGTGCTGTACCTCTCCAGGGTGTGTTTGATGGGGACAGTGTAGGGGAGTTTTACTCTGTATCTATCCACTTGCTAAATGTGTACTGTGAGTGTTTGTTGGGGAAAATGTAGAGGGAGATTTTCTAGTATCTAATCTCCTGTCGTACCTGTCCTTGGAGTGTTTGATTTACATTATAGAGGGAGCTTTACCCTGTGTCTAACTCTGTGCTGTACGTGTCCAGGGAGTGATTCATGGGGACAGTTTCGAAAGACTTTTGCTCTGTATCTAACCCCATGATGTACCTGTCCTGGGAGAATTTGATGAGTACAGTGTAGAGGCAGATTTACTCTGTATGTAACCTGCGCTGTAACTGACCTGGGAGTGTATGTTGGGGACAGTGTAGAGGGAGATTTACTCTGTATCTAACCCCGTGCTGTACCTGTCCTGGGAGTGTTTGATGGGGACAGTGTAGAGGGAGATTTACTCTGTATCTAACCCCGTGCTGTAACTGTCCTGGGAGTGTTAATTGGGGGCAGTGTACAGGGAGTTTTAATCTGTATCAAACCGCGTGCTGGAACTGTCCTTGGGATTGTTTGATGTGGACAGTGTAGAGGGAGATTTACTCTGTATCTAACCCCATGCTGTAACTCTCCTGGGAGTGTTTGATGGGGACAGTGTAGAATGAGATTTATACTGTATCTAACCCCATGCCGTATTTGTCCTGGAGTGTTTGAGGGGTACTGTGTAGGTAGAGCTTCACTCTGTATCTAATCCCGTGCTGTACCTGTCTTGGGAGTGATGGATTGGGACAGTGTAGAGGGAGATTTACTCTGTATCTAACCCCGTGCTTTACCTGTCCTGGGAATGTTTGATGGGGACAGTGTAGAGGGAGCTTTAATCTGTATCTAAACCTGTGGTGTAACTGTCCTGGGAGTGTTAAATGGGAACAGTGTACAGGGTGCTTTAATCTGTATCAAACCCCGTGCTGGAACTGTCCTGGGAGTGTTTAATGGTGACAGTGTAGAGGGAGATTTTCACTCTATCTAACCCCGTGCTGTAACTGTGCTGCGAGTGTTTGATGGGGACAATGTAGAGTGAGATTTACATTGTATCTTACCACGTGCTGTACCTGTCTTGGGAGTGATGGTTTGGGACAGTGTAGAGGGAGTTTTAATCTGCATCTAACCCCGTGCTGTAACTGTCCTGGGAGTGTTAAATGGGAACAGTGTACAGGGTGCTTTAATCTGTATCAAACCCCGTGCTGGAACTGTCCTGGGATTGTTTGATGTGGACAGTGTAGAAGGAGATTTACTCTGTATCTAACCCTGTGCTGTACCTGTCCTGGGAGTGTTAAATGGGGACAGTGTACAGGGAGATTTAATCTGTATCAAACCCCGTGCTGTACCTGTCCAGGGAGTGTTTAATTGCACAGTTTAGAGGGAGATTAACTCTGAATCTAACCCCGTGCTGTTCCTGTACTGGGAGTGTTTGATGGGGACAGTGTTGTGTGAGCTTTATTCTGTATCTAACCCCGTGCTCTACCTGTTCCTGGGAGTGCTTGATGGGGACAGTGTTGTGTGAGCTTTATTCTGTATCTAACCCCGTGCTATAACTGTCCTGGGAGTCTTTGAAGGGAACAGTGTAGAGGGATATTTACTCTCTATCTCACCCTGTGCTGCACCTGTCAAGGGAGTATTTGATGGGTAAAGTGTAGAGAGAGATTTACTCTGTATCTAACCCTGTGCTGTAACTGTCCTGGGAGTGTTTGATGCAGACAGTATAGAGGGGGATTTACTCTATATCTAAGCCCGTGCTGTACCTGCCCTGGGAGTGTTTCATGGGGACAGTGTAGAGAGAGATTTACTCTGTATCTAACCCTGTGCTGTAACTGTCCTGGGAGTGTTTGATGCAGACAGTATAGAGGGGGATTTACTCTATATCTAAGCCCGTGCTGTACCTGCCCTGGGAGTGTTTGATGGGGACAGTGTAGAGGGAGCTTTACTCTGTATCTAACCCTGTGCTGTAACTGTCCTGGGAGTGTTTGATGCAGACAGTATAGAGGGGGATTTACTCTATATCTAAGCCCGTGCTGTACCTGCCCTGGGAGTGTTTCATGGGGACAGTGTAGAGGGAGATTTACTCTGTATCTATCCCCGTGCTGTACCTGTCCTAGGAATGTTTCATGGGGACAGTGTAGAGGGAGATTTACTCTGTATCTAACCCCGTGCTGTACCTGTCCTGGGAATGTTTCATGGGGACAGTGTAGAGGGAGATTTACTCTGTATCTAACCCCCTGCTGTACCTGTCCTGGGAGTGTTTGATGGGGACAGTGTAGAGTGAGCTTTGCTCTGTATCTAACACCGTGCTGTACCTGACCTGGGAGTGTTTGTTGGGGACCGTGTTGACGGAACTTTACTCTGTATCTATTCACGTGCTAAATGTGTCCTGTGAGTGTTTGTTGGGGAAAATGTAGAGGGAGATGTTCTCTGTATCTAACCCCGTTCTGTACCTGTCCTGGGAGTGTTTGATGGGGACAGTGTTGAGGGACCTTTACTCTGTATCTAACCCCATGCTGTCCCAGGACAGGGATTGTTTGATGGGGACAGTGTAGAGGGAGATTTACTCTGTATCTAACCCCATGCTGTACATGTCCTGGGAGTTTTTGATGTGGACAGTGTAGAGGGAGATTTACTCTGTATCTAACCCTGTGCTGTACCTGTCCTGGGAGTGTTTGATGGGGACAGTGTAGAGGGAGATTTACTCTGTATCTAACGCTGTGCTTACCTGTCCTGGGAGTGTTTGATGGGGACAGTGTAGAGGGAGATTTACTCTGTATCTAACCCCGTGCTGTACCTGTCCTGGGAGTGTTTGATGGGGACAGTGTAGAGGGAGATTTACTCGACATCTAACGCCATGAGTTACCTGATGGTGTTTTTCTCTCTGTTCCAGGTGTTCCCAAGAAGCCTGAAATCACAGGATATCGAGGGGCAGTTCCGGAAGGCACCATTATCACCCTGACCTGTAACACCACCGGCAGTAAACCTGCTGCCACTATCCATTGGTTCAAAGGAACTGAGGAACTTACAGGTGTGTCTCACTTTCAGAGAGCGAAGACCTTCAGCCTCTCACACTCACGCGTGTACCCTCACAAACACCATCACACCCACACCCTCTCACCCACTGAACCTCGTGTACACACACCTACACAAACACAATCTCACCCACACCCTCTCACCCACTGAACCTCGTGTACACACACGTACACAAACACAATCACACACACACCCTCTCACCCACTGAACCTCGTGTACACACACGTACACAAACACAATCTCACCCACACCCTCTCACCCACTGAACCTCGTGTACACACACGTACACAAACACAATCTCACCCACACCCTCTCACCCACTGAACCTCGTGTACACACACGTACACAAACACAACCACACCCACACCCTCTCACCCACTGAACCTTGTGTACACACACGTACACAAGCACAATCACACCCACACCCTCTCACCCACTGAACCTGGTGTACACACACGTACACAAACACAATCACACACACACCCTCTCATCCACTGAACCCCGTGTACACACATGTACACAAACACAATCACACCCTCACCCTCTCACCCACTGAACCACGTGTACACTCACGTACACAAACACAATCACACACACCCTTTCACCCACTGAACCTCGTGTACACACACGTACACAAACACAATCACACCCTCACCCTCTCACCCACTGAACCTCGTGTACACACACGTACACAAACACAACCACACCCACACCCTCTCACCCACTGAACCTCGTGTACACACACGTACACAAACACAATCGCGCACACACCCTCTCACCCACTGAACCTCGTGTACACACAAGTACACAAACACAATCACACCCTCACCCTCTCACCCACTGAACCTCGTGTACACACACGTACACAAGCACAATCGCACACACACCCTCTCACCCACTGAACCTCGTGTACACACATATACACAAACACAATCATACCCAGACCCTCTCACCCACTGAACCTCGTGTACACACACATACACAAACACAGCCACACCCTCACCCTCTCACCCACTGAACCTCATTTACACACACGTACACAAACACAGTCACACCCAGACCCTCTCACCCACTGAACCTCGTGTACACACACATACACAAACACAATCACACGCACACCCTCTCACCCACCGAACCTTGTGTACACACACATACAGAAACACACCCACACCCACACCCTCTCACCCCCTAAATCTCGTGTACACACACATACACAAACACACCCACACCCTCTCACCCACTGAACTCGTGTACACACACGTACCCAAACACAACCACACACTTTCTCTCTCTGTCTCTCGCACACAGACTCAGGATCACACACTTTCTCCCACTTGGACTCACTCACCTACACTATTTCAAACTCCCTCTCTCAAACTCTCCCACACTCTCCCACACTCTCCCACACTCTCCCACACTCTCTCACACTCTCTCACCCTCTCTCACCCTCTCCCACACTCTCCCACACTCTCTCACACTCTCTCACACTCTCTCACACTCTCCCACACTCTCCCACACTCTCCCACACTCTCCCACACTCTCCCACACTCTCCCACACTCCCTCACCCTCTCTCACACTCTCCCACACTCTCTCACCCTCTCTCACCTTCTCCCACACTCTCCCACACTCCCGCACCCTCTCTCACCCTCTCTCACACTCTCCCACACTCTCCCACACTCTCCCACACTCTCCCACATTCTCCCACACTCTCCCACACTCTCTCACCCTCTCTCACCCTCTCTCACCCTCTCTCACCCTCTCTCACCCTCTGCCACACTCTCTCACACTCTCTCACCCTCTCTCACCCTCTCTCACCCTCTCCCACACTCTCTCACACTCTCTCACACTCTCTCACCCTCTGCCACACTCTCTCACACTCTCCCACACTCTCTCACACTCTCTCACACTCTCCCACAATCTCTCACACTCTCCCACACTCTCCCACACTCTCCCACACTCTCCCACACTCTCTCACCCTCTCTCACCCTCTCTCACCCTCTCTCACCCTCTCTCACACTCTCTCACACTCTCCCACACTCTCTCACCCTCTCTCACCCTCTCTCACCCTCTCTCACCCTCTCACACCCTCTCTCACCCTCTCCCACACTCTCCCACACTCTCCCACCCTCTCTTCCCTCTCTCACCCTCTCTCACACTCTCTCACACTCTCTCAGACTCTCTCACCCTCTCTCACCCTCTCTCACCCTCTCTCACACTCTCCCACACTCTCTCACCCTCTCTCACCCTCTCTCACCCTCTCTCACCCTCTCCCACACTCTCCCACACTCTCCCTCACTCTCTCACACTCCCTCACACTCCCTCACACTCCCTCACACTCTCTCACCCTCTCTCACCCACTCTCACCCTCTCTCACCCTCTCCCACACTCTCCCACACTCTCCCACACTCTCCCACACTCTCTCACACTCTCTCACACTCTCCCACACTCTCCCACACTCTCCCACACTCTCCCACACTCTCTCACCCTCTCTCACCCTCTCTCACACTCTCTCACACTCTCTCACACTCTCTCACCCTCTCTCACCCTCTCTCACCCTCTCCCACACTCTCTCACCCTCTCTCACCCTCTCCCACACTCTCTCACCCTCTCTCACCCTCTCCCACACTCTCTCACACCCTCTTGCATACCCTCTCTCACACTCTCTCACACTCTCCCACACTCTCTCACACTCTCTCACACTCTCCCACACTCTCCCACACTCTCCCACACTCTCCCACACTCTCTCACACTCTCTCACACTCTCTCACACTCTCTCACCCTCTCCCACACTCTCTCACCCTCTCCCACACTCTCCCACCCTCTCTCACACTCTCCCACACTCTCTCACACCCTCTTGCATACCCTCTCCAACACTCTCTCACACTCTCCCAGACTCTCTCACACTCTCTCACACTCTCCCACACTCTCCCACACTCTCTCACACTCTCTCACACTCTCTCACACTCTCTCACCCTCTCCCACACTCTCTCACCCTCTCCCACACTCTCCCACCCTCTCTCACACTCTCCCACACTCTCTCACACCCTCTTGCATACCCTCTCCCACACTCTCCCACACTCTCTCACACTCTCCCACACTCTCCCACACTCTCCCACACTCTCCCACACTCTCTCACACTCTCTCACACTCTCTCACACTCTCCCACACTCTCCCACACTCTCCCACACTCTCTCACCCTCTCTCACCCTCTCTCACACTCTCTCACACTCTCTCACCCTCTCTCACCCTCTCTCACCCTCTCCCACACTCTCTCACCCTCTCTCACCCTCTCCCACACTCTCTCACACCCTCTTGCATACCCTCTCCCACACTCTCTCACACTCTCCCACACTCTCTCACACTCTCTCACACTCTCCCACACTCTCTCACACTCTCCCACACTCTCCCACACTCTCTCACACTCTCTCACACTCTCTCACACTCTCTCACCCTCTCCCACACTCTCCCACCCTCTCCCACACTCTCCCATCCTCTCTCACACTCTCCCACACTCTCTCACACCCTCTTGCATACCCTCTCCCACACTCTCCCACACTCTCTCACACTCTCCCACACTCTCCCACACTCTCCCACACTCTCCCACACTCTCCCACACTCTCCCACACTCTCCCACACTCTCCCACACTCTCTCACCCTCTCCCACACTCTCTCACACTCTCTCACACTCTCCCACACTCTTTCACCCTCTCTCACCCTCTCTCACCCTCTCCCACACTCTCTCACCCTCTCTCACCCTCTCTCACACTCTCCCACACTCTCTCACCCTCTCCCACACTCTCTCACACTCTCTCACCCTCTCCCACACTCTCTCACACCCTCTTGCATACCCTCTCCCACTCTCTCTCACACTCTCTCACACTCTCCCACACTCTCTCACACTCTCTCACACTCTCTCACACTCTCCCACACTCTCTCACACTCTCCCACACTCTCCCACACTCTCTCACACTCTCTCACCCTCTCCCACACTCTCCCACACTCTCTCACACTCTCTCACACTCTCTCACACTCTCTCGCACCCTCTTGCATACCCTCGCGCACTCTCTCTCACACTCTCTCACAGACTCGTTCTCCCTCCGCCTCACTCTGTCTCTCTCTCAGCCGCTCCCTCGCACCCTCATGCTCTCTCTCACCCATGCACCCAAGCTCTCGTTCAGATTCACACGCTCATACTCTCTAACATACTGCCATTCTCACATGTTCTCATACACTCAGGCTTACACTCACACGCTCAGGAATACACTCAGACACAGGTTTAGTGCTCAGAGTGATGCGGGTGAGTGGGATTGAGGGATTGGGGAGGAGGTGGGATCGAGGGATCGGGGAGAAGGTGGGTGTGTGGGATCGAGGGATCGGGGAGAAGATGGGCGGTTGGGATCGAGGGATCAGGGAGAAGGTGGGTGTGTGGGATCGAGGGATCGGGGAGAAGATGGGCGGTTGGGATCGAGGGATCAGGGAGAAGGTGGGTGTGTGGGATCGAGGGATCGGGTAGAAGATGGGCGGTTGGGATCGAGGGATCAGGGAGAAGGTGGGATCGAGGGATCGGGAAGAAGGTGGGATCAAGGGATCGGGATGAAGGTGAGCGAGTGGGATCGAGGGATCGGGGAGAAGGTGGGATCGAGGGATCGGGGAGAAGGTGGGATCGAGGGATTGGGTAGAAGGTGGGATCAAGGGATCGGGAAGAAGGTGGGATCGAGGGATCAGGGAGAAGATGGGATCGAGGGATTGGGTAGAAGGTGGGTAGGTAGGATCGGGGCTTCATTAACTGATGGTTCAGTGGGACGTGTCTCTATAATATTTTTTCTCTGAAACTCTGCTCCAACATTTTCTTTCTCCTGTCTTTCATACTCTTTCTGCCCCTCTTCCCTAAACCCCTGTCTCTCCGTGTGTCTCTACATAAAACTCACTCCATTGTTCATAATCTCACTCTTTGTCTGCCTCTCCTGTCTTTCCCACTCTGTCTCCATCTTTCCCTCTCCCCTCGCTCTCTCTGTCTCTCATCTCTCTCTGTCTGTGTCTCTCTCCGTGTCTCTCTCTCGCTCTCTGTGTGTCTCTCTCTCTCTGTGTGTCTGTCTGTGTCTCTCCCTGTGTCTCTCTCTCTCTGTCTCTCTCTCTTCGTCTCTCTCTCTCTTTCTCTCCCTCTCTCTTTCCATCTCTCTTTCTCTCTCTCCTCTTTCTCTGTGTCTTTCTCCTTATCTCTCTCTCTATGTCACTCTCTCTCTGTGTCTGTGTCTCTCTCGCCGTCTGTGTCTCTCTCCGTCTCTCTCTCTCTCTCTTTCTCTGCTTCTCTCGCTCTGTCTCCATCTCTCTCACTCTCTCTCTGTCTCTGTCTCTCTGCCTCTGTCTATCTCTCCCTCTCTCTGTCTCTTGCACTCTTTTGCTCTTTCTCTCTCTGTCTCTCTCTATCTCTTTCTGAGTCTCCCTCTCTGTCTATGCCTCTGTCATTGTGTGTCTCTATCTGTCTCTCTTGCTCTCTGTCTCTCTCTCTTGCTCTCTGTCTCTCTTCCTCTCTGTCCGTCTCTCGCTTTCTCTCTCTGTCTTTGTTGCTCTCTCTCTCTGTCTCTCTCTGTCCCTCTTGCTCTCTCTCTTGTACTCTGTCTCTCTTGCTCTCTATCTCTCACTTTCTCTATGTCTCTCTTGCTCGCTCTCTCTCTCAATCTCTGTCTCTCTCCCGCTCTCTGTTTTTCTCTCTCTCTCTTTCACTCTGTCTGGATCCCTCTCTATTTTTCACGCACCCTGGACTCTATGTGCCTTACCTCGCCAAAGGTCATGTGACTCACCGTGAGGATTCAGCAGCCCGAACTTACGCTGTGAGCAGTCAGGTGAATATAACCGTCACGAGGGAGGACAATGGCATTGATATCGTCTGCAGTGTGGACCATGAAACCCTGGACCCGAATGCTTACAGGACTCCACAAAGGATTGAAGTATACTGTGAGTATCGGGAAGCAGAGCTCCTGGTCACTGAATGTACGCACAAGATCCAAAGCCACCGTGAGGAGATTGAAAAATTCTCCCACTGTCCACAATCCCAATGGACCCAAACCCCTTCCCATTCACTCCCACTGTCCACAATCCCAATGGACCCAAACCCCTTCCCATTCACTCCCACTGTCCACAATCCCAATGGACCCAATCCTCTTCCCATTCACTCCCACTGTCCACAATCCCAATGGACCCAAACCCCTTCCCATTCACTCCCACTGTCCACAATCCCAATGGACCCAAACTCCTTCCCATTCACTCCCACTGTACACAATCCCAATGGACCCAAAACCCTTCCCATTCACTCCCACTGTCCACAATCCCAATAGACGCAAACCCCTTCCCATTCACTCCCACTGACCACAATCCCAATGGACCCAAACCCCTTCCCATTCACTCCCACAGTCCACAATACCAATGGATACAAAACCCTTCCCATTCACTCCCACTGTCCACAAACCCAATGGACCCAAAACACTTCCCATTCACTCCCACTGTCCAAAATCCCAATGGACACTAAACCCTTCCCATTCATTCCCACTGTCCACAATCCCAATGGACCCAAACCATATCCCATTCACTCCCACTGTCCACAATCCCAAATGGAACCAAAACCCTTCCCATTCACTCCCACTGTCCACAATCCCAAATAACCCAAACAACTTCCCATTCACTCCCACTGTCCACAATCCCAATGGCCCCAAAACCTTTCCCATTCACTCCCACTGTCCACAATCCAAATGCACCCAAACCCCTTCCCATTCACTCCCACTGTCCACAATCCCAATGGAACCAAATGCCTTCCCATTCACTCCCACCCTATCGACAATCCCAATGGACCCAAACCCCTTCCCATTCTCTCCCACTGTCCACAATCCCATTGGAACCAAACCCCTTCCATTCATTCCCACTGTCCACAAACCCAATGGACCCAAACCACTTCCCATTCACTCCCACTGTCCACAATCCCAATGGACCCAAATCCCTTCCCATTCACTCCCAATGTCCACAATCCCAATGGACCCAAATCCCTTCCCATTCACTCCCACTGTCTACAATCCCAAAGGACCCAAAACCCTTCCAATTAACTCCCATTGTCCACAATCCCAAATGACCCAAACCCCTTCCCATTCACTCCCACTGTCCACAATCCCAAATGAGCCAAAAACCTTGCCATCCGCTCCCACTACCCACAATCCCAATGGAGCCAAACCCCTTCCCATTCACTCCCACTGACCACAATCCCAATAGACTCAAAACCCTTCCCATTCACTCCCACTGTCCACAATCCCAATGGATCCAAAAACCTTCCCATTCACTACCACTGTCCACAAACCCAATGGACCCAAACCACTTCCCATTCACTCGCAATGTCCACAAACCCAATGGACCCAAACCCCTTCCCATTCACTCCCGCTGTCCTCAATCCCAATGGACCCAAACCTCTTCCCATTCACTCCCACTGTCCACAATCCCAATGGACCCAAACCTCTTCCCATTCACTCCCACTGTCCACAATCCCAATGGACCCAAACTTCTTCCCATTCACTCCCATTGTCCACAATCCCAATCGATCCAAACACCTTCCCATTCACTCACACTGTCCACAATCCCAATGGAACCAAATCCCTTACATTTCACTCCCACTATCCACAATCCCAATGGACCCAAATCCCTTCCCATTACCTCCCACTGTCCACAATCCCAATGGACCCAAAACACTTCCCATTCACTCCCACTGTCCACAATCCCAATCGACCCAAATCTCTTCCCATTCACTCCCACTGTCCACAATCCCAATGGACCCAAAACTCTTTCCATTCACTCCCACTGTCCACAATCCTAAAAGACCCAAACACCTTCCCATTCACTCATACTGTCCACAATCCCAATGGACCCAAATCCCTTACCATTCACTCCCACTGTCCACAATCCCAATGGACTCAAACCCCTTCCCATTTGCTCCCACTGCCCACAATCCCAAATGACCCAAACACCTTCCCATTCACTCCTAATGTCCACAGTCCCAATGGAGCCAAACACCTTCCCATTCACTCCCACTGTCCACAATCCCAATGGACCCAAAAACTTTCCCATTGACTCCCACTGTCCACAATCCCAATGGACTCAAACCCCTTCCCATTCACTCCCACTGTCCACAATCCCAAATGAGCCAAACAACTTCCCATTCAATGCCACTGTCCACAATCCCAATCGACCCAAACCTCTTCCCATTCGCACCCACTGTCCACAATCCCAATGGAGCAAAACTTCTTCAAATTCACTCCCACTATCCACAATCCTAATCGACCCAAACACCTTCCCATTCACTCACACTGTCCACAATCCCAATGGACCCAAATCCCTTACCATTCACTCCCACTGTCCACAAATCCAATGGACCCAAACCACTTCCCATTCACTCCCACTGTCCACAATCCCAATCGATCCAAACACCTTCCCATTCACTCACACTGTCCACAATCCCAATGGACCCAAATCCCTTACCTTTTACTCCCAATATCCACAATCCCAATGGACCCAAACACCTTCCCGTTCACTCCCACTGTCCACAATCCCAATGGACCCAAATCCCTTCCCATTACCTCCCACTGTCCACAATCCCAATGGACCCAAAACACTTCCCATTCACTCCCACTGTCCACAATCCCAATGGACCGAAACCCCTTCCAATTAACTCCCACTGTCCACAATCCCAAATGACCCAAACACCTTCCCATTCACTCCCACTGTCCACAATCCCAATGGACCCAAAACCTTTCCCATTGACACCCACTGTCCACAATCCCAATGGACTCAAACAACTTCCCATTCACTCCCAATGTCCACAATCCCAATGGACCCAAACCCCTTCCAATTAACTCCCACCTTCCACAATACCAAATGACCCAAGCACCTTCCCATTCGCTCCCACTGCCCACAATCCCAATGGACCCAAACCCCTTCCCATTCACTCCCACCGACCACAATCCCAATAAAATCAAACCTCTTCCCATTCACTCCCACTGTCCACAATACCAATGGACCCAAAACCCTTCCCATTCACTCCCTCTGTCCACAAACCCAATGGACCCAAACCACTTCCCATTCACTCCCACTGTCCACAATCCCAATGGAACCAAGCCCCTTCCCATTCATTCCCAGTGTCCACAATCCCAATGGAACCAAACCACTTCCCATTCACTCCCACTGTCCACAATCCAAATGGACCCAAAACCCTTTCCATTCACTCCCACTCTCCACAATCCCAATCGACCCAATCCTCTTCCCATTCACTCCCACTGTCCACAATCCCAATGTACCCAAAACCCTTCCCATTCACTCCCACTGTCCACAATCCCAAATGACCCAAACACCTTCCCATTCACTCCCACTGTCCACAATCCCAATGGACCCAAAACCTTTCCCATTGACTCCCACTGTCCACAATCCCAATGGACTCAAACCCATTCCCATTCACGCCCACTGTCCACAATCCCAAATGACCCAAACCCCTTCCCATTCACTCCCACTGTTCGCAATCCCAATGGACCCCAACCCCTTCCCTTTCACTCCCACTATACACAATCCCAATCATCCGAAAACCCATCCCAATCACTCCCACTGTACACAATTCCAATGGACCTAAACTCTTTCCCATTCACTCCCCCTGTCCACAATCCCAACAGACCCAAACCCCTTCCCATTCACTTCCCCTGTCCACAATCCCAATGGACCCAAAACCCTTCCCATTCACTCCCACTGTCCACAATCCCAATGGACCCAAACCCCTTCCCATTCACTCCCACTGTCCACAATCCCAATGGACCCAAACCCCTTCCCATTCACTCCCACTGTCCACAATCCCAAATGACCCAAACCCATTCCCATTCACTCCCTCTGTCCACAATCCCAATGGACACAAACCCCTTCCCATTCACTCCCACTGTCCACAATCCCAATGTACTCAAACCATTTCCCATTCACTCCCTCTGTCCACAATCCCAATAGACCCAAACACCTTCCCAATCACTCCTTCTGTCCACAATCCCAATAGACACAATCAACTTGCCATTCACTCCCACTGTCCACAATCCCAACGGACCAAACCTCTTCCCATTCACTACCAAAGCCTACAATCCCAATGGACCCAAACCTATTCCCATTCACTCCCACTGTCCACAACCCCAATGGACCCAAACCACTTCCCATTCACACCCACTGTCCACAATCCCAATGGACCCAAAACCCTTCCCATTCACTCCCACTGTCCACAATCCTAATCGACCCAAAACTCTTCCCATTCACTCCCACTGTCCACAATCCCAATGGACCTAAAACTCTTCACATTCACTCCCACTGTCCACAATCCTAATTGGCCCAAACACTTTCCCATTCACTCACACTGTCCACAATCCCAATGGAACCAAATTCCTTACCATTCACTCCCACTGTCCACAATCCCAATGGACCCAAAACCTTTCCCATTGACTCCCACTGTCCACAATCCCAATGGACTCAAACCCCTTCCCATTCACTCCCACTGTCCACAATCCCAAATGACCCTAACACCTTCCCATTCACTCCCACTGTCCACAATCCCAATGGACCCAAAACCTTTCCCATTCACTCCCACAGTCCACAATCCGAATGGACATAAAACCTTTCCAATTCACTCCCACTGTCCACAATCCAAATGCACCCAAACCCCTTCCCATTCACTCCCACTGTCCACAATCCCAATGGACCCAAACCCCTTCCCATTCACTCCCACCCTATCCACAATCCCAATGGACCCAAACCCCTTCCCAATCTCTCCCACTGTCTACAATCCCACTGTACCCAAAGACCTTCCCATTCACTCAGACTGTCCACAATCCCAATCGACCCAAACCTCTTCCCATTCACTCCCACTGTCCACAATCCCAATGGACCCAAATCCCTTCCCATTCATTCGCACTGTCCACAATCCCAATGGACCCAAAACTCTTCCCATTAACTCCCACTGTCCACAATCCCAAATGACCCAAACACCTTCCCATTCGCTCCTAATGTCCACAATCCCAATGGAGCCAAAGCCCTTCCCATTCACTCCCACTGTCCACAATCCCAATGGACCCAAAAACTTTCCCATTGACTCCCACTGTCCACAATCCCAATGGACTCATCCCCTTCCCATTCAGTCCCACGGTCCACAATCCCAAATGACCCAAACACCTTCCCATTCACTGCCACTGTCCACAATCCCAAACGACCCAAACCTCTTCCCATTCACTCCCACTGTCCACAATCCCAATGGAGCCAAAATTCGTCCCATTCACTCCCACTGTCCACAATCCTAATCGACCCAAACACCTTCCCATTCACTCACACTGTCCACAATCCCAATGGACCCAAATCCCTTACCATTCACTCCCACTGTCCACAAACCCAATCGACCCAAACCACTTCCCATTCACTCCCACTGTCCACAATCACAATGGACCCAAACGCCTTCCCATTCATTCCTACTGTCCACAATCCCAGTGTACACAAACCACTTCCCATTCACTCCCACTGTCGACAATCCCAATGGACCCAAACCTCTTCCCATTCACTCCCACTGTCCAAAATCCCAATGGACCCAAACATCTTCCCATTCACTCCCAGTGTCCACTATCCCAATCGATCCAAACACCTTCCCATTCACTCACACTGTCCACAATCCCAATGGACCCAAATCCCTTACCATTCACTCCCACTGTCCACAATCCCAATGGACTCAAACCCCTTCCCATTCGCTCCCACTGTCCACAATCCCAAATGACCCAAACACCTTCCCATTCACTCCTAATGTCCACAGTCCCAATGGTGCCAAACACCTTCCCATTCACTCCCACTGTCCACAATCCCAATGGACCCAAAAACTTTCCCATTGACTCCCACTGTCCACAATCCCAATGGACTCAAACCCCTTCCCATTCACTCCCACTGTCCACAATCCCAAATGAGCCAAACACCTTCCCATTCAATGCCACTGTCCACAATCCCAATCGACCCAAACCTCTTCCCATTCGCACCCACTGTCCACAATCCCAATGGAGCAAAACTTCTTCAAATTCACTCCCACTATCCACAATCCTAATCGACCCAAACACCTTCCCATTCACTCACACTGTCCACAATCCCAATGGACCCAAATCCCTTACCATTCACTCCCACTGTCCACAAATCCAATGGACCCAAACCACTTCCCATTCACTCCCACTGTCCACAATCCCAATCGATCCAAACACCTTCCCATTCACTCACACTGTCCACAATCCCAATGGACCCAAATCCCTTACCTTTTACTCCCAATATCCACAATCCCAATGGACCCAAACACCTTCCCGTTCACTCCCACTGTCCACAATCCCAATGGACCCAAATCCCTTCCCATTACCTCCCACTGTCCACAATCCCAATGGACCCAAAACACTTCCCATTCACTCCCACTGTCCACAATCCCAATGGACCGAAACCCCTTCCAATTAACTCCCACTGTCCACAATCCCAAATGACCCAAACACCTTCCCATTCACTCCCACTGTCCACAATCCCAATGGACCCAAAACCTTTCCCATTGACACCCACTGTCCACAATCCCAATGGACTCAAACAACTTCCCATTCACTCCCAATGTCCACAATCCCAATGGACCCAAACTCCTTCCAATTAACTCCCACCTTCCACAATACCAAATGACCCAAGCACCTTCCCATTCGCTCCCACTGCCCACTATTCCAATGGACCCAAACCCCTTCCCATTCACTCCCACCGACCACAATCCCAATAAAATCAAACCTCTTCCCATTCACTCCCACTGTCCACAATCCCAATAGCTCCAAAACCCTTCCCATTCACTCCCTCTGTCCACAAACCCAATGGACCCAAACCACTTCCCATTCACTCCCACTGTACACAATCCCAATGGAACCAAGCCCCTTCCCATTCATTCCCAGTGTCCACAATCCCAATGGACCCAAACCACTTCCCATTCACTCCCACTGTCCACAATCCAAATGGACCCAAAACCCTTTCCATTCACTCCCACTCTCCACAATCCCAATCGACCCAATCCTCTTCCCATTCACTCCCACTGTCCACAATCCCAATGTACCCAAAACTCTTCCCATTCACTCCCACTGTCCACAATCCCAAATGACCCAAACACCTTCCCATTCACTCCCACTGTCCACAATCCCAATGGACCCAAAACCTTTCCCATTGACTCCCACTGTCCACAATCCCAATGGACTCAAACCCATTCCCATTCACGCCCACTGTCCACAATCCCAAATGACCCAAACCCCTTCCCATTCACTCCCACTGTTCGCAATCCCAATGGACCACAACCTCTTCCCTTTCACTCCCACTATACACAATCCCAATCGTCCGAAAACCCATCCCAATCACTCCCACTGTACACAATTCCAATGGACCTAAACTCTTTCCCATTCACTCCCCCTGTCCACAATCCCAACAGACCCAAACCCCTTCCCATTCACTTCCCCTGTCCACAATCCCAATGGACCCAAAACCCTTCCCATTCACTCCCACTGTCCACAATCCCAATGGACCCAAACCCCTTCCCATTCACTCCCACTGTCCACAATCCCAATGGACCCAAACCCCTTCCCATTCACTCCCACTGTCCACAATCCCAAATGCCCCCTCCCCTTCCCATTCACTCCCTCTGTCCACAATCCCAATGGACACAAACCCCTTCCCATTCACTCCCACTGTCCACAATCCCGATCGACTCAAACCATTTCCCATTCACTCCCTCTGTCCACAATCCCAATAGACCCAAACACCTTCCCAATCACTCCCTCTGTCCACAATCCCAATAGACCCAATCAACTTGCCATTCACTCCCACTGTCCACAATCCCAACGGACCAAACCTCTTCCCATTCACTACCAAAGCCTACAATCCCAATGGACCCAAACCTATTCCCATTCACTCCCACTGTCCACAACCCCAATGGACCCAAACCACTTCCCATTCACACCCACTGTCCACAATCCCAATGGACCCAAAACCCTTCCCATTCACTCCCACTGTCCACAATCCTAATCGACCCAAACCTCTTCCCATTCACTCCCACTGTCCACAATCCCAATGGACCTAAAACTCTTCACATTCACTCCCACTGTCCACAATCCTAATCGGCCCAAACACTTTCCCATTCACTCACACTGTCCACAATCCCAATGGAACCAAATTCCTTACCATTCACTCCCACTGTCCACAATCCCAATGGAACCAAGCCCCTTCCCATTCATTCCCAGTGTCCACAATCCCAATGGAACCAAACCACTTCCCATTCACTCCCACTGTCCACAATCCAAATGGACCCAAAACCCTTTCCATTCACTCCCACTCTCCACAATCCCAATCGACCCAATCCTCTTCCCATTCACTCCCACTGTCCACAATCCCAATGTACCCAAAACTCTTCCCATTCACTCCCACTGTTCACAATCCCAAATGACCCAAACACCTTCCCATTCACTCCCACTGTCCACAATCCCAATGGACCCAAAACCTTTCCCATTGACTCCCACTGTCCACAATCCCAATGGACTCAAACCCATTCCCATTCACGCCCACTGTCCACAATCCCAAATGACCCAAACCCCTTCCCATTCACTCCCACTGTTCGCAATCCCAATGGACCCCAACCCCTTCCCTTTCACTCCCACTATACACAATCCCAATCGTCCGAAAACCCATCCCAATCACTCCCACTGTACACAATTCCAATGGACCTAAACTCTTTCCCATTCACTCCCCCTGTCCACAATCCCAACAGACCCAAACCCCTTCCCATTCACTTCCCCTGTCCACAATCCCAATGGACCCAAAACTCTTCCCATTCACTCCCACTGTCCACAATCCCAATGGACCCAAACCCCTTCCCATTCACTCCCACTGTCCACAATCCCAATGGACCCAAACCCCTTCCCATTCACTCCCACTGTCCACAATCCCAAATGACCCAAACCCCTTCCCATTCACTCCCTCTGTCCACAATCCCAATGGACACAAACCCCTTCCCATTCACTCCCACTGTCCACAATCCCGATGGACTCAAACCATTTCCCATTCACTCCCTCTGTCCACAATCCCAATAGACCCAAACACCTTCCCAATCACTCCCTCTGTCCACAATCCCAATAGACCCAATCAACTTGCCATTCACTCCCACTGTCCACAATCCCAACGGACCAAACCTCTTCCCATTCACTACCAAAGCCTACAATCCCAATGGACCCAAACCTATTCCCATTCACTCCCACTGTCCACAACCCCAATGGACCCAAACCACTTCCCATTCACACCCACTGTCCACAATCCCAATGGACCCAAAACCCTTCCCATTCACTCCCACTGTCCACAATCCTAATCGACCCAAACCTCTTCCCATTCACTCCCACTGTCCACAATCCCAATGGACCTAAAACTCTTCACATTCAATCCCACTGTCCACAATCCTAATCGGCCCAAACACTTTCCCATTCACTCACACTGTCCACAATCCCAATGGAACCAAATTCCTTACCATTCACTCCCACTGTCCACAATCCCAATGGACCCAAAACCTTTCCCATTGACTCCCACTGTCCACAATCCCAATGGACTCAAACCTCTTCCCATTCACTCCCACTGTCCACAATCCCAAATGACCCTAACACCTTCCCATTCACTCCCACTGTCCACAATCCCAATGGACCCAAAACCTTTCCCATTCACTCCCACTGTCCACAATCCGAATGGACATAAAACCTTTCCAATTCACTCCCACTGTCCACAATCCAAATGCACCCAAACCCCTTCCCATTCACTCCCACTGTCCACAATCCCAATGGACCCAAACCCCTTCCCATTCACTCCCACCCTATCCACAATCCCAATGGACCCAAACCCCTTCCCAATCTCTCCCACTGTCTACAATCCCACTGTACCCAAAGACCTTCCCATTCACTCCCACTGTCCACAATCCCAATCGACCCAAACCTCTTCCCATTCACTCCCACTGTCCACAATCCCAATGGACCCAAATCCCTTCCCATTCATTCGCACTGTCCACAATCCCAATGGACCCAAAACTCTTCCCATTAACTCCCACTGTCCACAATCCCAAATGACCCAAACACCTTCCCATTCGCTCCTAATGTCCACAATCCCAATGGAGCCAAACCCCTTCCCATTCACTCCCACTGTCCACAATCCCAATGGACCCAAAAACTTTCCCATTGACTCCCACTGTCCACAATCCCAATGGACTTAAACCCCTTCCCATTCGCTCCCACTGCCCACAATCCCAAATGAGCCAAACACCTTCCCATTCAATGCCACTGTCCACAATCCCAATCGACCCAAACATCTTCCCATTCGCACCCACTGTCCACAATCCCAATGGAGCAAAACTTCTTCAAATTCACTCCCACTATCCACAATCCTAATCGACCCAAACACCTTCCCATTGACTCACACTGTCCACAATCCCAATGGACCCAAATCCCTTACCATTCACTCCCACTGTCCACAAATCCAATGGACCCAAACCACTTCCCATTCACTCCCACTGTCCACAATCCCAATCGATCCAAACACCTTCCCATTCACTCACACTGTCCACAATCCCAATGGACCCAAATCCCTTACCTTTTACTCCCAATATCCACAATCCCAATGGACCCAAACACCTTCCCGTTCACTCCCACTGTCCACAATCCCAATGGACCCAAATCCCTTCCCATTACCTCCCACTGTCCACAATCCCAATGGACCCAAAACACTTCCCATTCACTCCCACTGTCCACAATCCCAATGGACCGAAACCCCTTCCAATTAACTCCCACTGTCCACAATCCCAAATGACCCAAACACCTTCCCATTCACTCCCACTGTCCACAATCCCAATGGACCCAAAACCTTTCCCATTGACACCCACTGTCCACAATCCCAATGGACTCAAACAACTTCCCATTCACTCCCACTGTCCACAATCCCAATGGACCCAAACCCCTTCCCATTCACTCCCACTGTCCACAATCCCAAATGACCCAAACACCTTCCCATTCACTCCCACTGTCCACAATCCCAATGGACCCAATCCTCTTCCCATTCACTCCCACTGTCCACAATCCCAATGGACCCAAACCTCTTCCCATTCACTCCCACTGTCCACAATCCCAATGGACCCAAAACCCTTCCCATTCACTCCCACTGTCCACAATCCCAATGGACCCAAACCCTTCCCATTCACTCCCACTGTCCACAATCCCAATGGACCCAAACCCCTTCCCATTCACTCCCACTGTCCACAATCCCAATGGACCCAAACCCCTTCCCATTCACTCCCACTGTCCACAATCCCAATGGACCCAAACCTCTTCCCATTCACTCCCACTGTCCACAATCCCAATGGACCCAAACACCTTCCCATTCACTCCCACTGTCCACAATCCCAATGGACCCAAAACCTTTCCCATTGACTCCCACTGTCCACAATCCCAATGGACTCAAACCCATTCCCATTCACGCCCACTGTCCACAATCCCAAATGACCCAAACCCCTTCCCATTCACTCCCACTGTTCGCAATCCCAATGGACCCCAACCCCTTCCCTTTCACTCCCACTATACACAATCCCAATCGTCCGAAAACCCATCCCAATCACTCCCACTGTACACAATTCCAATGGACCTAAACTCTTTCCCATTCACTCCCCCTGTCCACAATCCCAACAGACCCAAACCCCTTCCCATTCACTTCCCCTGTCCACAATCCCAATGGACCCAAAACCCTTCCCATGCACTCCCACTGTCCACAATCCCAATGGACCCAAACCCCTTCCCATTCACTCCCACTGTCCACAATCCCAATGGACCCAAACCCCTTCCCATTAACTCCCACTGTCCACAATCCCAAATGACCAAAACCCCTTCCCATTCACTCCCTCTGTCCACAATCCCAATGGACACAAACCCCTTCCCATTCACTCCCACTGTCCACAATCCCGATGGACTCAAACCATTTCCCATTCACTCCCTCTGTCCACAATCCCAATAGACCCAAACACCTTCCCAATCACTCCCTCTGTCCACAATCCCAATAGACCCAATCAACTTGCCATTCACTCCCACTGTCCACAATCCCAACGGACCAAACCTCTGCCCATTCACTACCAAAGCCTACAATCCCAATGGACCCAAACCTATTCCCATTCACTCCCACTGTCCACAACACCAATGGACCCAAAGCACTTCCCATTCACACCCACTGTCCACAATCCCAATGGACCCAAAACCCTTCCCACTCACTCCCACTGTCCACAATCCTAATCGACCCAAAACTCTTCCCATTCACTCCCACTGTCCACAATCCCAATGGACCTAAAACTCTTCACATTCACTCCCACTGTCCACAATCCCAATGGACCCAAAACCTTTCCCATTCACTCCCAATGTCCACAATCCGAATGGACATAAAACCTTTCCAATTCACTCAAACTGTCCACAATCCAAATGCACCCAAACCCCTTCCCATTCACTCCCACTGTCCACAATCCCAATGGAGCCAAACCCCTTCCCATTCACTCCCACCCTATCCACAATCCCAATGGACCCAAACCCCTTCCCAATCTCTCCCACTGTCTACAATCCCACTGTACCCAAAGACCTTCCCATTCACTCCCACTGTCCACAATCCCAATCGACCCAAAACTCTTCCCATTCACTCCCACTGTCCACAATCCCAATGGACCCAAATCCCTTCCCATTCATTCGCACTGTCCACAATCCCCATGGACCCAAAACTCTTCCCATTAACTCCCACTGTCCACAATCCCAAATGACCCAAACACCTTCCCATTCGCTCCTAATGTCCACAATCCCAATGGAGCCAAACCCCTTCCCATTCACTCCCACTGTCCACAATCCCAATGGACCCAAAAACTTTCCCATTGACTCCCATTGTCCACAATCCCAATGGACTCAACCCCTTCCCATTCAGTCCCACGGTCCACAATCCCAAATGACCCAAACACCTTCCCATTCACTGCCACTGTCCACAATCCCAATCGACCCAAACCTCTTCCCATTCACTCCCACTGTCCACAATCCCAATGGAGCCAAAATTCGTCCCATTCACTCCCACTGTCCACAATCCTAATCGACCCAAACACCTTCCCATTCACTCACACTGTCCACAATCCCAATGGACCCAAATCCCTTACCATTCACTCCCACTGTCCACAAACCCAATGGACCCAAACCACTTCCCATTCACTCCCACTGTCCACAATCCCAATGGACCCAAACGCCTTCCCATTCATTCCTACTGTCCACAATCCCAGTGGACGCAAACCACTTCCCATTCACTCCCACTGTCGACAATCCCAATGGACCCAAACCACTTCCCATTCACTCCCACTGTCCACAATCCCAATGGACCCAAACATCTTCCCATTCACTCCCAGTGTCCACTATCCCAATCGATCCAAACACCTTCCCATTCACTCACACTGTCCACAATCCCAATGGACCCAAATCCCTTACCTTTCACTCCCACTATCCACAATCCCAATGGACCCAAACACCTTCCCGTTAACTCGAACTGTCCACAATCCCAATGGACCCAAATCCCTTCCCATTACCTCCCACTGTCCACAATCCCAATGGACCCAAAACACTTCCCATTCACTCCCACTGTCCACAATCCCAATGGTCCAAAACCCCTTCCAATTAACTCCCACTGTCCACAATCCCAAATGACCCAAACACCTTCCCATTCACTCCTAATGTCCACAATCCCAATGGAGCCAAATCCCTTCCCATTCACTCCCACTGTCCACAATCCCAATTGACCCAAAACCTTTCCCATTGACACCCACTAACCACAATCCAAATGGACTCAAACAACTTCCCATTCACTCCCACTGTCCACAATCCCAATCGAACCAAACCTCTTCCCATTCGCTCGCACTGTCCACAATCCCAATGGAGCAAAAATTCTTCAAATTCACTCCAACTATCCACAATCCTAATCGACCCAAACAACTTCCCATTCACTCACACTGTCCACAATCCCAATGGACCCAAATCCCTTACCATTCACTCCCACTTTCCAAAAACCCAAAGGACCCAAACCACTTCCCATTCACTCCCACTGTCCACAATCCCAATGGACCGAAACACCTTCCAATTAACTCCCACTGTCCACAATCCCAAATGACCCAAACACCTTCCCATTCACTCCTAATGTCTACCTCCCAATGGAGCCAAACCCCTTCCCATTCACTCCCACTGTCCACAATCCCAATGGACCCAAAGCCTTTCCCATTGACACCCACTGTCCACAATCCCAATGGACTCAAACAACTTCCCATTCACTCCCACTGTCCACAATCCCAATGGACCCAAACCTCTTCCAATTAAATCCCACCTTCCACAATCCCAAATGACCCAAACACCTTCCCATTCGCTCCCACTGTCCACAATCCTAATGGACCCAAACCCCTTCCCATTCACTCCCACTGACCAAAATCCCAATAAAATCAAACCTCTTCCCCTTCACTCCCACTGTCCACAATCCCAATGGACCCAAACATCTTCCCATTCACTCCCAGTGTCCACTATCCCAATCGATCCAAACACCTTCCCATTCACTCACACTGTCCACAATCCCAATGGACCCAAATCCCTTACCTTTCACTCCCACTATCCACAATCCCAATGGACCCAAACACCTTCCCGTTAACTCCCACTGTCCACAATCCCAATGGACCCAAATCCCTTCCCATTACCTCCCACTGTCCACAATCCCAATGGACCCAAAAGACTTCCCATTCACTCTCACTGTCCACAATCCCAATGGACCAAAACCCCTTCCAATTAACTCCCACTGTCCACAATCCCAAATGACCCAAACACCTTCCCATTCACTCCTAATGTCCACAATCCCAATGGAGCCAAACCCCTTCCCATTCACTCCCACTGTCCACAATCCCAATTGACCCAAAACCTTTCCCATTGACACCCAGTAACCACAATCCTAATGGAATCAAACAACTTCCCATTCACTCCCACTGTCCACAATCCCAATCGAACCAAACCTCTTCCCATTCGCTCGCACTGTCCACAATCCCAATGGAGCAAAAAGTCTTCAAATTCACTCCAACTATCCACAATCCTAATCGAACCAAACAACTTCCCATTCACTCACACTGTCCACAATCCCAATGGACCCAAATCCCTTACCATTCACTCCCACTTTCCACAAACCCAATGGACCCAAACCACTTCCCATTCACACCCACTGTCCACAATCCCAATGGACCCAAACCACTTCCCATTCACTCCCACTGTCCACAATCCTAATCGACCCAAACCTCTTCCCTTTCACTCCCACTGTCCACAATCCCAATCGACCCAAACCTCTTCCCATTCACTCCCACTGTCCACACTCCCAATGGACCTAAAACTCTTCCCATTCACTCCCACTGTCCACAATCCTAATCGACCCAAACACTTTCCCATTCACTCACACTGTCCACAATCCCAATGGAACCAAATCCCTTACCATTCACTCCCACTGTCCACAATCCCAATGGACCCAAAACCTTTCCCATTGACTACCACTGTCCACAATCCCAATGGACTCAAACCCCTTCCCATTCACTCCCACAGTCCACAATCCCAAATGACCCTAACGCCTTCCCATTCACTCCCACTGTCCACAATCCCAATGGACCCAAAACCTTTCCCATTCACTCCCACTGTCCACAATCCCAATGGACCCAAACCCCTTCCCATTCACTCTCTCTGTCCACAATCCCAATGGACCTAAACCCCTTCCCATTCACTCCCACTGTCCACAATCCCAATGGACCCAAACCACTTCCCATTCACACCCACTGTCCACAATCCCAATGGACCCAAAACCCTTCCCTTTCACTCCCACTGTCCACAATCCTAATCGACCCAAACCTCTTCCCATTCACTCCCACTGTCCACAATCCCAATGGACCTAAAACTCTTCCCATTCACTCCCACTGTCCACAATCCTAATCGACCCAAACACTTTCCCATTCTCTCACACTGTCCACAATCCCAATGGAACCAAATCCCTTACCATTCACTCCCACTGTCCACAATCCCAATGGACCCAAAACCTTTCCCATTGACTCCCACTGTCCACAATCCCAATGGACTCAAACCCCTTCCCATTCTCTCCCACTGTCCACAATCCCAAATGACCCTAACACCTTCCCATTCACTCCCACTGTCCACAATCCCAATGGACCCAAAACCTTTCCCATTCACTACCACTGTCCACAATCCGAATAGACATAAAACCTTTCCAATTCACTCCCACTGTCCACAATCCCAATGGACCCAAAACCTTTCCCATTGACTACCACTGTCCACAATCCCAATGGACTCAAACCCCTTCCCATTCACTCCCACAGTCCACAATCCCAAATGACCCTAACGCCTTCCCATTCACTCTCACTGTCCACAATCCCAATGGACCCAAACCCTTCCCATTCACTCCCACTGTCCACAATCCCAATGGACCCAAACCTCTTCCCATTCACTCCCACTGTCCACAATCCCAATGACCCAAAACACTTCCCATTCACTCCCACTGTCCACAATCCCAATGGACCCAAAACCCTTCCCATTCACTCCCACTGTCCACAATCCCAAATGACCCAAACACCTTCCCATTCACTCCCACTGTCCACAATCCCAATGGAGCCAAACCCCTTCCCATTCACTCCCACTGTCCACAATCCCAATTGACCCAAACCCCTTCCCATTCACTCCCACTGTCCACAATCCCAATGGACCCTAACACCTTCCCATTCACTCCCACTGTCCACAATCCCAATGGACCCAAACACCTTCCCATTCACTCCCACTGTCCACAATCCCAATGGAGCCAAACCTCTTCCATTCACTCCCACTGTCCACAATCCTAATCGACCCAATCAACTTCCCATTCACTCACACTGTCCACAATCCCAATGGACCCAAATCCCTTACCATTCACTCACACTTTCCACAAACCCAATGGACCCAAACCACTTCCCATTCACTCCCACTGTCTGCAATCCCAATGGACCGAAACCCCTTCCAATTAACTCCCACTGTCCACAATCCCAAATGACCCAAACACCTTCCCATTCACTCCTAATGTCCACAATCCCAATGGAGCCAAACCCCTTCCCATTCACTCCCACTGTCCACAATCCCAATGGACCCAAAACCTTTCCCATTGACACCCACTGTCCACAATCCCAATGGACTCAAACAACTTCCCATTCACTCCCACTGTCCACAATCCCAATGGACCCAAACCCCTTCCAATTAACTCCCACTTCCCACAATCCCAAATGACCCAAACACCTTCCCATTCGCTCCCACTGCCCACAATCCCAATGGACCCAAACCCCTTCCCATTCACTCCCACTGACAACAATCCCAATAAAATCAAACCTCTTCCCATTCACGCCCACTGTCCACAATCCCAATGGACCCAAAACCCTTCCCATTCACTCCCTCTGTCCACAAACCCAATGGACCCAAACCACTTCCCATTCACTCCCACTGTCCACAATCCCAAAGGAACCAAGACCCTTCCCATTCATTCCCAGTGTCCACAATCCCAATGGAACCAAACCACGTCCCATTCACTCCCACTGTCCACAATCCAAATGGACCCAAAACCCTTCCCATTCACTCCCACTGTCCACAATCCCAATGGACCCAAAACCTTTCCCATTGACTTCCACTGTCCACAATCCCAATGGACCCAAACCCATTCCCATTCACGCCCACTGTCCACAATCCCAAATGACCCAAACCCCTTCCCATTCACTCCCACTGTTCGCAATCCCAATGGACCCCAACCCCTTCCCTTTCACTCCCACTATACACAATCCCAATCGTCCGAAACCCCATCCCTTTCACTCCCACTGTACACAATTCCAATGGACCTAAACTCCTTCCCATTCACTCCCCCTGTCCACAATCCCAACAGACCCAAACCCCTTCCCATTCACTTCCCCTGTCCACAATCCCAATGGACCCAAAACCCTTCCCATTCACTCCCACTGTCCACAATCCCAATGGACCCAAACCCCTTCCAATTCACTCCCACTGTCCACAATCCCAAATGACCCAAACCCCTTCCCATTCACTCCCTCTGTCCACAATCCCAATGGACACAAACCCCTTCCCATTCACTCCCACTGTCCACAATCCCGATGGACTCAAACCATTTCCCATTCACTCCCTCTGTCCACAATCCCAATGGACCCAAACCCCTTCCCATTCACTCCCACTGTCCACAATCCCAATGGACCGAAAACCCTTCCCATTCACTCCCACTGTCCACAATCCAATGGACCCTAACCCCTTCCCCTTCACTCCCACTGTCCACAATCCCAATGGATCCAAACCTCTTCCCATTCACTCACACTGTCCACAATCCCAATGGACCCAAACCCCTTCCCATTCACTACCAAAGCCTACAATTCCAATGGACCCAAACCACTTCCCATTCACACCCACTGTCCACAATCCCAATGGACCCAAACCACTTCCCATTCACTCCCACTGTCCACAATCCTAATCGACCCAAACCTCTTCCCTTTCACTCCCACTGTCCACAATCCCAATCGACCCAAACCTCTTCCCATTCACTCCCACTCTCCACAATCCCAATGGACCTAAAACTCTTCCCATTCACTCCCACTGTCCACAATCCTAATCGACCCAAACACTTTCCCATTCACTGACACTGTCCACAATCCCAATGGAACCAAATCCCTTACCATTCACTCCCACTGTCCACAATCCCAATGGACCCAAAACCTTTCCCATTGACTACCACTGTCCACAATCCCAATGGACTCAAACCCCTTCCCATTCACTCCCACAGTCCACAATCCCAAATGACCCTAACGCCTTCCCATTCACTCCCACTGTCCACAATCCCAATGGACCCAAAACCTTTCCCATTCACTCCCACTGTCCACAATCCCAATGGACCCAAACCCCTTCCCATTCACTCTCTCTGTCCACAATCCCAATGGACCCAAACCCCTTCCCATTCACTCCCACTGTCCACAATCCCAATGGACCGAACCCCTTCCCATTCACTCCCACTGTCCACAATCCCAATGGACCCAAACCACTTACCATTCACTCCCACTGTCCACAATCCCAATGGACCCAAAACCCTTCCCTTTCACTCCCACTGTCCACAATCCTAATCGACCCAAACCTCTTCCCATTCACTCCCACTGTCCACAATCCCAAAAGACCTAAAACTCTTCCCATTCACTCCCACTGTCCACAATCCTAATCGACCCAAACACTTTCCCATTCTCTCACACTGTCCACAATCCCAATGGAACCAAATCCCTTACCATTCACTCCCACTGTCCACATTCCCAATGGACCCAAAACCTTTCCCATTGACTCCCACTGTCCACAATCCCAATGGACTCAAACCCCGTCCCATTCTCTCCCACTGTCCACAATCCCAAATGACCCTAACACCTTCCCATTCACTCCCACTGTCCACAATCCCAATGGACCCAAAACCTTTCCCATTCACTCCCAATGTCCACAATCCGAATAGACATAAAACCTTGCCAATTCACTCCCACTGTCCACAATCCAAATGCACCCAAACCCCTTCCCATTCACTCCCACTGTCCACAATCCCAATGGACCCAAACCCCTTCCCATTCACTCCCACCCTATCCACAATCCCAATGGACCCAAACCCCTTCCCAATCTCTCCCACTGTCTACAATCCCATTGGACCCAAACACCTTCCCATTCACTCCCACTGTCCACAATCCCAATCGACCCAAACCTCTTCCCATTCACTCCCACTGTCCACAATCCCAATGGACCCAAATCCCTTCCCATTCATTCGCACTGTCCACAATCCCAATGGACCCAAAACTCTTCCCATTAACTCCCACTGTCCACAATCCCAAATGACCCAAACACCTTCCCATTCACTCCTAATGTCCACAATCCCAATAGAGCCAAACTCCTTCCCATTCACTCCCACTGTCCACAATCCCAATGGACCCAAAAACTTTCCCATTGACTCCCACTGTCCACAATCCCAATGGACTCAAACCCCTTCCCATTCACTCCCACTGTCCACAATCCCAATCGACCCAAACACCTTCCCATTCACTCCCACTGTCCACAATCCCAATGGACCCAAACCTCTTCCCATTCACTCCCACTGTCCACAATCCCAATGGACCCAAACACCTTCCCATTCACTCACACTGTTCACAATCCCAATGGACCCAAATCCCTTACCTTCACTCCCACTGTCCACAAACCCAATGGACCCAAACCACTTCCCATTCACTCCCACTGTCCACAATCCCAATGGACCCAAACGCCTTCCCATTCATTCCTACTGTCCACAATCCCAGTGGGCCCAAACCACTTCCCATTCACTCCCACTGTCCACAATCCCAATGGTCCCAAACCTCTTCCCATTCACTCCCACTGTCCACAATCCCAATGGACCCAAACATCTTCCCATTCACTCCCAGTGTCCACTATCCCAATCGATCCAAACACCTACCCATTCACTCCCACTGTCCACAATCCCAATGGACCCAAATCCCTTCCCATTACCTTCCACTGTCCACAATCCCAATGGACCCAAAACACTTCCCATTCACTCCCACTGTCGACAATCCCAATGGACCAAAACCCCTTCCAATTAACTCCCACTGTCCACAATCCCAAATGACATAAAAACACCTTCCCATTCACTCCTAATGTCCACAATCCCAATGGAGCCAAACCCCTTCCCATTCACTCCCACTGTCCACAATCCCAATGGACCCAAAACCTTTCCCATTGACACCCACTAACCACAATCCCAATGGACTCAAAAAACTTCCCATTCACTCCCACTGTCCACAATCCCAATGGACCCAAACCCCTTCCAATTAACTCCCACTTTCCACAATCCCAAATGACCCAAACAACATCCCATTCGCTCCCACTTTCCACAATCCCAAATGACCCAAACACCTTCCCATTCACTCCTAATGTCCACAATCCCAATGGAGCCAAAGCCCTTCCCATTCACTCCCACTGTCCACAATCCCAATGGACCCAAAAACTTTCCCATTGATTCCCACTGTCCACAATCCCAATGGAGTCAAACCCCTTCCCATTCACTCCCACTGTCCACAATCCCTAATGAGCCAAACACCTTCCCATTCACTGCCACTGTCCACAATCCCAATCGACCAAAACCTCTTCCCATTCGCTCCCACTGTCCACAATCGCAATGGAGCCAAAATTCTTCCCATTCCCTCCCACTATCCACAATACTAATCGACCCAAACACCTTCCCATTCACTCACACTGACCACAATCCCAATGGACCCAAATCCCTTACCATTCACTCCCACTGTCCACAAACCCAATGGACCCAAACCACTTCCCATTCACTCCCACTGTCCACAATCCCAACGGACCCAAACACCTTCCCATTCATTCCTACTGTCCACAATCCCAATGGACCCAAACCACTTCCCATTCACTCCCACTGTCCACAATCCCAATGGACCCAAACTTCTTCCCATTCACTCCCAGTGTCCACTATCCCAATCGATCCGAACACCTTCCCATTCACTCACACTGTCCACAATCCCAATGGACCCAAATCCCTTACCTTTCACTCCCACAATCCACAATCCCAATGGACCCAAACACCTTCCCGTTCACTCCCACTGTCCACAATCCCAATGGACCAAACCTCTTGCCATTCACTCCCACTGTCCACAATCCCAATGGACCCAAATCCCTTACCTTTCACTCCCACAATCCACAATCCCAATGGACCCAAACACCTTCCCGTTCACTCCCACTGTCCACAATCCCAATGGACCCAAATCCCTTCCCATTACCACCCACTGTCCACAATCCCAATGGACCCAAAACACTTCCCATTCACTCCAACTGTACACAATCCCAATGGACCCAAAACACTTCCCATTCACTCCCACTGTCCACAATCCCAATGGACCCAAAGCACTTACCATTCACTCCCACTGTACACAATCCCAATGGACCCAAAACACTTCCCATTCACTCCCACTGTCCACAATCCCAATGGACCCAAAACCTTTCCCATTGACTCCCACTGTCCACAATCCCAATGGACTTAAACCCATTCCCATTCACGCCCACTGTCCACAATCCCAAATGACCCAAACCCCTTCCCATTCACTCCCACTGTTCGCAATCCCAATGGACCCCAACCCCTTCCCTTTCACTACCCCTGTAGACAATCCCAATCGTCCGAAAGCCCATCCCTTTCACTCCCACTGTACACAATTCCAATGGACCTAAACCCCTTCCCATTCACTCCCCCTGTCCACAATCCCAACAGACCCAAACCCCTTCCCATTCACTTCCCCTGTCCACAATCCCAATGGACCCAAAACCCTTCCCATTCACTCCCACTGTCCACAATCCCAATGGACCCAAACCCCTTCCCATTCACTCCCACTGTCCACAATCCCAATGGACCCAAATCCCTTCCCATTCACTCCCACTGTCCACAATCCCAAATGACCCAAACCCCTTCCCATTCACTCCCACTGTCCACAATCCCAATGGACACAAACCCCTTCCCATTCACTCCCCCTGTCCACAATCCCAATGGACACAAACACCTTCCCATTCACTCCCACTGTCCACAATCCCAATGGACCCAAACCCCTTCCCATTCACTCCCACTGTCCGCAATCCCAATGGACCCAAAACCGTTCCCTTTCACTCTCACTGTCCAAAATCCCAACGGACCAAACCTCTTCCCATTCACTCCCACTGTCCACAATCCCAATGGACCCAAACCACTTCCCATTCACACCCACTGTCCACAATCCCAATGGACCCAAAACCCTTCCCATTCACGCCCACTGTCCACAATCCTAATCGACCCAAACCTCTTCCCATTCACTCCCACTGTCCACAATCCCAATGGACCTAAAACTCTTCCCATTCACTCCCACTGTCCACAATCCGAATCGACCCAAACACTTTCCCTTTCACTCACACTGTCCACAATCCCAATGGAACCAAATCCTTTACCATTCACTCCCACTGTCCACAATCCCAATGGACCCAAAACCTTTCCCATTGACTCCCACTGTCCACAATCCCAATGGACTCAAACCCCTTCCCATTCACTCCCACTGTCCACAATTCCAAATGACCCTAACACCTTCCCATTCACTCCCACTGTCCACAATCCCAATGGACCCAAACACTTTCCCATTCACTCCCACTGTCCACAATCCGAATGGACCCAAAACTCTTCCCATTCACTCCCACTGTCCACAATCCTAATAGACCCAAACACCTTCACATTCACTCATACTGTCCACAATCCCAATGGACCCAAATCCCTTCCCATTCACTCCCACTGTCCACAATCCCAATGGACCCAAAACACTTCCCATTCACTCCCACTGTCCACAATCCCAATGGACCCAAAACCCTTCCCATTAACTCCCACTGTCCACAATCCCAAATGACCCAAACACCTTCCCATTCACTCCTACTGTCCACAATCCCAATGGAGCCAAAGCCCTTCCCATTCACTCCCACTGTCCACAATCCCAAATGACCCAAACACCTTCCCATTCACTGCCACTGTCCACAATCCCAATCGACCCAAACCTCTTCCCATTCACTCCCACTGTCCACAATCCCAAAGGAGCCAAAATTCTTCCCATTCACTCCCACTGTCCACAATCCCAATGGACCCAAACACCTTCCCATTCACTCCCACTGTCCACAATCCCAATGGACCCAAACCCCTTCCCATTCACTCCCACTGTCCACAATCCCAATGGACCCAAACCCCTTCCCTTTCACTCCCACTGTCCACAATCCCAACGGACCCAAAACCCTTCCCATTCACTCCCACTGTCCACAATCCCAATGGACCCAAACCACTTCCCATTCACTCCCACTGTCCACAATCCCAATGGACCAAAACTCTTCCCATTCACTCGCACTGTCCACAATCC
>NW_024470584.1:2244904-2269904 GCF_017639515.1 Carcharodon carcharias
GGGAGCCCCCCCCCCCCGCCCCCCCCCCCACTCCCCCACCTCCCCCACTCCCCACACCCCCCACACCCCCTACCCCCCAACTCCCACACCCCCTACCCCCCCCCCCCCACCCCCCACCACCCCACTCCCCCAACCCCCACCCCCCGCACCCACACCCCACCCTCCCCCCACTCCCACACCCACCCACACCCGCAACCCCCCACTCTCAATCCCCACCCTCCCACACTCCCCCCAAACCCCCACCCCCACAGTCCCCCCACTCACACCCCCCCCCACCACCCTCCCACACTCCCCCACTCCCCAATCTCACCCCCCAACACCGCCCGCCCCCACCACCCCCCCCACACCCGTTCACCCCCTCAGAGAAGACAAAGACGACGTAAGAAAAAGGCCGACGAGAATCATCTTCACTCCTGGTTTGTTTTGCGTGTTTTTTTTTTTTTTTTTGTTTGTTTGTTTCAATTCCATCCTTTTTTATTTGAAAATATTTGGAAAATCCCAGCTCCGCCCGGAGAGACGATGAATACAGGTTCCTACAGGAAGTTGGGGGGGGTGGTGGGAGGTCATGATCTGGCAAGTCGGCCAATCGCGGCGCCGTTTAAAATACGAACGTGAGCATCTGAGCCAATCGCAGCGCTGCTTCTTCATCACACATAGGTAGACGTCTACTTAATATTCATATTTATATCATATATATATATATATATCATGTATACATAACATCAGCCAATCATAACAGGTCTCGCTGATTAATGAGCGTGCTTGGGAGCCCCTCTTGACCAATAGCAGCCCTTGGGAAGGGCACTGAGCGGGCTCGGAAACAGCCAATGGCAGAGCGGCATTCTGCTTGGCGGGGCAGCCATCTTGTCCCATTCACCGGCCCGAGGATCAGCTGGAGTTTACCGCCACCCCCCCCCCCACCCCCGACCCTCCACCACCCGCGCCCCAAAACCTGTCACCCGGGGGGATTCCTTCTCAAAGCAACCACCCGTCCCCTGACCTCCTACCCACCACACCCGCACATGAACAAACACAGATATTTATTTATACAACTCAGATAAAGACTTCACGCACAGAAAACAGAACACAGCTCTCCTATTTACAGAGGGGATCCGCTCCTGAACTCACTCGACAGGGGGTGAGATACAAAGGAAAGCTCCCTCTACACCGTCCCCATCAAACACTCCCAGGACAGGTACAGCACGGGGTTAGATACAGAGTAAATCTCCCTCTACACTGTCCCCATCAAATACTCCCAGGACAGGTACAGCACGGGGTTAGATACAGAGTAAATCTCCCTCTACACTGTCCCCATCAAACACTCCCAGGACCGGTACAACACGGGGTTAGATACAGAGTAAATCTCCCTCTACACTGTCCCCATCAAACACTCCCAGGACAGGTACAGCACGGGGTTAGATACAGGGTAAATCTCCCTCTACACTGTCCCCATCAAACACTCCCAGGACAGGTACAACACGGGGTTAGATACAGAGTAAATCTCCCTCTACACTGTCCCCATCAAACACTCCCAGGACAGGTACAGCACGGGGTTAGATACAGAGTAAATCTCCCTCTACACCGTCCCCATCAAACACTCCCAGGACAGGTACAGCACAGGGCTAGATACAGAGTAAATCTCCCTCTACACTGTCCCCATCAAACACTCCCAGGACAGGTACAGCACGGGGTTAGATACAGAGTAAATCTCCCTCTGCACCGTCCCCATGAAACACTCCCAGTACAGGTACAGCACGGGGTTAGATACAGAGTAAATCTCCCTCTACACTGTCCCCATCAAACACTCCCAGGACAGGTACAGCACGGGGTTAGATACAGAGTAAATCTCCCTCTACACTGTCCCCATCAAACACTCCCAGGACAGGTACAGCAAGGGGTTAGATATAGAGTAAATCTCACTCTAAACGGTCCCCATCAAACATTCCCAGGACAGGTACAGCACAGGGTTAGATACAGAGTAAATCTCCCTCTACACTGTCCCCATCAAACACTCCCAGGACAGGTACAGCACAGAGTTAGATACAGAGTAAATCTCCCTCTACACTGTCCCCATCAAAAACTCCCAGGACAGGTACAGCACAGGGTTAGATACAGAGTAAAGCTCCCTCTACACTGTCCCCATCAAACACTCCCAGGACAGGTACAGTGCGGGTTTAGATACAGAGTAAATCTCCCTCTACACTGTCCCCATCAAACACTCCCAGGACAGGTACAGCACGGGGTTAGATACAGGGTAAATCTCCCTCTACACTGTCCACACCAAACACTCCCAGGACAGGTACAGCACAGGGTTAGATACAGAGTAAATCTCCCTCTGCACCGTCCCCATCAAACACTCCCAGGACAGGTACAGCACAGGGTTAGATACAGAGTAAATCTCTCTCTACACTGTCCCCATCAAACACTCCCAGGACAGGTACAGCAAGGGGTTAGATATAGAGTAAATCTCACTCTAAACGGTCCCCATCAAACACTCCCAGGACAGGTACAGCACAGGGTTAGGTACAGAGTAAAGCTCCCTCTACACTGTCCCCATGAAACACTCCCAGGACAGGTACAGTGCGGGTTTAGATACAGAGTAAATCTCCCTCTACACTGTCCCCATCAAACACTCCCAGGACAGGTACAGCACGGGGTTAGATACAGAGTAAATCTCCCTCTACACCGTCCCCAATCAAACCCTGTGCTTTCCCCCCCTGCCTGTGCCTCGCTAACCTGTCCCCGGCCTGTTGCGGGGTGCCAGGGAGGTGGGGGTAGTAGAGGGGTGGGGGCCGGTGTTGTGTGGGGCGGGTGTGGTCCTGGATTGGTGGGGTTGGGGGGGCGGGGGTGGGGGGGGGCGGTGGGGCGTAGAAGGTGGAGCGAGACCCCTTCTGCCTAGCCCCCACCGTTCAGGGAATGGGTGCCGCCGGGAGTGCCTGCTTACCCCTACCCCCTGCACGACACCCCCCGCCCCCACCCCATTCTGCCCCCCGCACACCCACCCACCCAACCCAACCCACCCCACCCCCGCTGCAAGCAGCCTTGGCCTCTCTCCGGCTGAGTCGATGAAGGGAATGCACAGGGCGAGAGAGCTAGCGAAGGTTCCACGCGATGTCGAGGATCCACATTATGTTGAAAGCTGTGAGACGCGGGTTAGGATTAGCAAGCCCCGGTAACCCAGCACAGCCGCCAGGTCACTCTCCCCGGCAGAGTCGCACTCCCTCGGAGGGCCCTGGTTCTCCTCCGTCACCCCCCACCCCCACTCCCTTCCCCGCCCCCCCCGTTCACTCTGACCCGCTTCACCCCCCCGCACCGTCTGGCTCCATTCCACACCCCCCCTCCCCCACTCCCCCCGGCACCAGCACACCACCCCACCCCCCACCCCAAGAAAACCCCCCAAAACCCTACCCCCCACCCCCCCCACCGCCCCACTTCCCCCCCACTCCCCCACCCCCACTGTTGCCCAACAAGCACCAGGTCCCTCCGCTGGAGGCCACTCTGCCCCTCTAAATGAAATACTCCTTCTTGTCCTCCGAACTGGAGTGGCCGACTTCGGCGTTGATGATGGCTGTGTCCGCGTCTGGAGCATCGTCCGAGCCCTTGGCCTCGTGTGTCAGGTACGTGCCTGGGTAGGGGTGGAAGGGAGAGCGAGAGAGAGAGAGAGAGAGAGAGAGAGAGAGAGTATGAGAGAGAGAGAGAGAGAGAGAGAGAGAGACAGAGAGAGACAGACAGAGAGAGACAGACTCTCGGCAGGTCTCGCATCGCAAGGTATTTCAGACTCATCTCTGTCAGGAGACACGAGGTGGTCAAAATCGCAGCCTGAGGGGGAGGTTTTCAGGAGCGTCTCAAAGGAGGAGAGTGAGCGAGAGAGGGGGAGAGTAAGAGAGAGAGAGGTGGGGAGGGTGAGGGACGGAATTCCAGAGCTCAGGGCCCCCCCAGGCAGCTGAAGGCACGGCCGCCAACGGTGGAGCGATGGGAATCAGGGGATGGTCAGGAGGCCGGAATTGGAGGAGAGCCGAGATCTCAGAGGGTCGTAGGAGGTTACAGAGATAGGGAGGGTTGTAGGGACTGGAGGAGGTTACAGAGATAGGGAGGGTTGTAGGGGCTGGAGCAGGTTACAGGGATAGGGAGGGTCGTAGGGGCTGGAGGAGGTTACAGAGATAGGGAGGGACTTTGGGGCTGGAGGAGGTTACAGAGATAGGGAGGGTCATAGGGGCTGGAGGTGGTCACAGAGATAGGGAGGGTTGGAGGGGCTGGAGGAGGTTACAGAGATCTCAGAGGGTTGGAGGGGCTGGAGGGGGGTACAGAGATAGGGAGGGTTGTAGGGACTGGAGGATATTACAGAGATAGGGAGGGTTGTAGGGGCTGGAGGATGTTACAGAGATAGGGAGCGTTGTAGGCGTGGAGGAGGTTACAGAGATAGGGAGGGATGTAGGGGCTGGAGGAGGTTACAGAGTAGGGAGGGTTGTAGGGGCTGGAGGAGTTTACAGAGATAGGGAGGGTTGTTGGGGATGGAGGAGGTTACAGAGATAGGGAGGGATGTAGGGGCTGGAGGAGGTTACAGAGATAGGGAGGGTTGTAGGGGCTGGAGGAGTTTACAGAGATAGGGAGGGTTGTAGGGACTGGAGGAGGTTACAGGGATAGGGAGAGTTGTTGGGGATGGAGGAGGTTACAGAGATAGGGAGGGTTGTAGGGACTGGAGGAGGTTACAGGGTTAGGGAGGATTATCGGGGCTGGAGAAGGTTACAGAGAAAGGGAGGGTTGTTGGGGATGGAGGAGGTTACAGAGGTAGGGAGGGTGTAGGTGCTGGAGTAGGTTACAGAGATAGGGAGGGTGTAGGTGCTGGAGGAGGTTACAGAGATAGGGAGGGTTGTAGGGACTGGAGGAGGTTACAGAGATAGGGATGGTTGTAGGGACTAGAGGAGGTTACAGAGATAGGGAGGGTTGTAGGGACTGGAGGAGGTTACAGAGATAGGGAGGGTGTAGGTGCTGGAGGAGGTTACAGAGATAGGGAGGGTTGTAGGGACTGGAGGAGGTTACAGAGATAGGGAGGGTTGTAGGGACTGGAGGAGGTTACAGAGATAGGGAGGGTTGTAGGGACTGGAGGAGGTTACAGAGATAGGGAGGGTTGTAGGGGTGGAGGAGGTTACAGGGATAGGGAGGGTTGTAGGGACTGGAGGAGTTTACAGAGATAGGGAGGGTTGTAGGGACTGGAGGAGGTTACAGAGATAGGGAGGGTTGTAGGGACTGGAGGAGGTTACAGAGATAGGGAGCGTTGTAGGGGACTGGAGGAGGTTACAGAGATAGGGAGGGTTGTAGGGACTGGAGGAGGTTACAGAGATAGGGAGGGTTGTAGGGGCTGGAGGAGGTTACAGAGATAGGGAGGTGTGTAGGGGTGGAGGAGGTTACAGAGATAGGGAGGGGTGTAGGGGTGGAGGAGGTTACAGGGATAGGGAGGGGTGTAGGGGTGGAGGAGGTTACAGGGATAGGGAGTGCATGAGGAATCCATGCCGGGATTTGAAAACTACGTTGAGGATTGCCATATCGAGACATCACACGACCGGGAGCCAGGGGAGAAAGCAGAGCGGGGGTGATGGGTGAATGGGCTCGCATATTGGTTCTGTCTTCCCAGAATGGAATTGGAGGGATCCAGCAGCCGATGTCGGGTAAGCGGATGAGAGTGAGGCTGGGGGTGGGCTGGCAGTTTGCAGTGACGGAGGGGTGATGGGTGTGTGACTTACCCTTGTGCCTGATGAGGTAGCGGATCAGGATAATCAGGAGGCAGAGAGCTACGAACACAATGACAGCCACAATCCCACCAATAACAGCGTGGTCAATGCTTGACTGGGTGAGTTGGGACAGAGGGTCTGTGTGAGGAGAAAGAGACAGAAAACAGAGAGAACCAGAGAAGTGAAGCAGAGAACATGCAGCACACAAGCTCCGGGCACCGCAAAGCACATCATACCCCCGCTATCCGACAGTGCAGCACTCCCTCAGTACTGACACTCCGACAGTGCAGCACTCCCTCAGTACTGACACTCCGACAGTGCAGCACTCGCTCAGTACTGACCCTCCGACAGTGCGGCTCTCCCTCAGTACTGACCCTCCGACAGTGCGGCTCTCCCTCAGTACTGACCCTCCGACAGTGCGGCTCTCCCTCAGTACTGACCCTCCGACAGTGCAGCACTCCCTCAGTACTGACCCTCCGACAGTGCGGCTCTCCCTCAGTACTGACCCTCCGACAGTGCGGCTCTCCCTCAGTACTGACCCTCCGACAGTGCGGCTCTCCCTCAGTACTGAACCTCCGACAGTGCGGCTCTCCCTCAGTACTGACCCTCCGACAGTGCGGCTCTCCCTCAGTACTGACCCTCCGACAGTGCAGCACTCCCTCAGTACTGACCCTCCGACAGTGCGGCACTCCCTCAGTACTGACCCTTCAACAGTGCAGCACTCCCTCAGTACTGACCCACCCACAGTGCAGCACTCCCTCATTACTGACCCTCCAACAGTGCAGCACTCCCTCAGTACTGACCCTCCCACAGTGCAGCACTCCCTCAGTACTGACCCTCCGACAGTGCGGCGCTCCCTCAGTACTGACCCTCCGACAGTGCGGCGCTCCCTCAATGCTGACCCTCCGACAGTGCGGCACTCCCTCAGTACTGACCCTCCGACAGTGCAGCACTCCCTCAGTACTGACCCTCCGACAGTGCAGCACTCCCTCAGTACTGACCCTCCGACAGTGCAGCATTCCCTCAGTACTGACCCTCCGACAGTGCGGCACTCCCTCAGTACTGACCTTCCGACAGTATGGCGCTCCCTCAGTACTGACCCTCCGACAGTGCAGCACTCCTTCAGTACTGACCCTCCGACAGTGCGGCACTCCCTCACTACTGATCCTTTGACAGTCCAGCACTCCTTCAGTACTGACCCTCCGACAGTGCAGCACTCCCTCAATACTGACCCTCCGACAGTGCGGACACTTTTTCTGTACTGACCCTCCGACAGTGCAGCACTCCCTCAGTACTGACCCTCCGACAGTGCGGCACTCCCTCAGTACTGACCCTTTGACAGCGCAGCACTCCTTCAGTACTGACCCTCCGACAATGCGGCATTTTTTCAGTACTGGCCACCGTGGAGAGTCAGCCAGATATGTGGCTTTGAAATGTCTGGGCTGAAACCCATGACCTCGTGTCTCAGAGACGGGCAGACCACGCATGGAGGCGGCTTCAACACCTGGCATCTGTTGTACTCACCAGTAGGATGCCCATCGGGACATAACATTCTCAATCTATTCCATCGTGGATTAAGCGAGCAGTGAGGAACAGATTTGAAAGATATTGATTGCTGACTCTTGCTCCCCTCTGTCCTCCATTAACCCCCATTTCCACTCTCCTCCCCGTTCTCTCTCTGCTCTTTCTCTTTGGACATTCTGTTCTCTCTCTCTCTCTCAAACTACCTTCTTACTCTCCCATCCCTGCCCCTCTCCCCACCCCTCCCTCTCTCTCTCTCACAATTCCCCTCCTCTTTCACCGCCCCAATCGCTCTCTCTCTCTCTCTCATGACCTTCCCTCCCTCTCAGCACTTTGGTCTCCCTCTCTATCACGCATTCCCCACCTCTCTCCCTCCATCTCTCAGCTACATTTTCTATCGGTCTCCAACTTGCCCGTCTCTCCCCATTCCCCACTCTCTCCCCGATATACCCGCTCACGTTGTCACCACCCTCTCTCTGACACTCTGTCACCCATCTCTCATTGCCACCCATCTCATCTCTCTGCCACCTGTCTCCCTCTCTCTCTCTCTGCCACTCGTCTCTCTCTTTCTCTGCCACCCATCTCTCTCTCTCTCTCTTTCTCTCTCTCTGCCACCCGTCTCCCTCTCTCTCTCTCTCTCTCTGCCACCCATCTCTCCCTTTCTCTCTCTGCCACCCGTCTCTCCCTCTCTCTCTCTGCCACCCGTCTCTCTCTCTCTCTCTCTCTCTCTCTCTCTCTTTCTCTCTCTCTGCCACCCATCTCTCTCTCTCTCTTGTCCTCCCTCTCCCGCTCTCAATGTATGTCTCTCCCCCATGGCCGCTCCCTCTCTTTCACTCTTGCACACCATTTCTCTTGTCCAACTGTACTTCATCTGCTTCTTACATACCCCCACCCATCTTAAACTGAATTCTGAATTAAAGACACACATGACGTATAGAGAGAGAGAGAGAGAGAGAGAGCATGAGATAGAGGGTGAGTGAGAGAGAGAAAGTGACAGTGAGAGAGAGGGAGAGAAAGATTCAGTGAGAGAGAGGCAGAGAGAGAGAGAGCACGAACATGAGAGTGAAAGAGCAAGGGCGAAAGGAGGAGAAGCAAGGATAGAGAGAGAGATAGAGAGAGAAAGAGAGAATGAGGGCTGAAGGAGCAGAGGCAAGGATAGAGAGAGGGAATGAGATATAGGATTGAACGAGGAGAGACAAGGCTTGAGCGAGAGAAAGAGAGTGTGAGCTTTAGGAGGAGTGAGAAGGGTAGAGAGAGAGGGAAAGAGGGCTGAATGAGGAGAGACAAGGATAGAGAGAGAGAGGGCTGAATGAGGAGAGACAAGGATGGAGAGAGAGAGAGAGAGAGAGAGACAAAGAGGCAGAGAGGCAGAGAGAAGGAGGGAGAGAGAGGGAGAGACAGAAAGAAGGAGGGAGAGAGGGAGAGAAAGGGCTAAAGCAGGACAGAGAAGGACAAAGAGAAAGAGAGAGTGAGGAGGAGCATGAGAGAGCGAGAGATGAAAGAGGAGAGAGAAGGATGGAGACAGAGCGGGTGAGATAGAGCTAGAGAAAGAGAGAGAGGGGGAGAGGGAGAGAGAGAGAGAGGGTTGATGGAGGAGTGAAAAGGGTATAGATATAGAAAAAGGGAGAGGGAGACAGTTCAGGACGGCTGAAGGAGGAGAGACAAGTAAAGATAGAGAGAGAGAGAGAGTGAACGATGGGGCTAAAGGAGGAGAGAGAGGATTAGGGAGAGAAAGGGCTGAAGCTATATATATATATAGAGAGAGAGAATGAGAAAGCGAGCGAGAGCTATAGGAGGTGAGAAGGATAGAGAGAGAGAGACAGAGACAGAGAAGGAGGGAGGGAGAGGGAGAGAGAGTGAGGGCTGAAAGTGGAGAGAGAAGGAGAGAGAGAAAGCTGAAGGAAGAGAGGCAAGGATAGAGAGAGAGTGAGAGAGAGAGCTGAAGGAGGAGAGGAGGATAGAGAGAGAGAGAGAGGGCTGAAGGAGGAGAGACAAGGATGGAGAGATAGAGAGAGGGCTGAAGGAGGAGAGACAAGGATAGAGAGAGAGAGAGAGGGCTGAAGGAGGAGAGACAAGGATAGAGAGAGAGAGAAAGGACTGAAGGAGGAGAGACAAGGATGGAGAGATAGAGAGAGGGCTGAAGGAGGAGAGACAAGGATAGAGAGAGAGAGAGGGCTGAAGGAGGAGAGAAGGATAGAGAGAGAGAGAGGGCTGAAGGAGGAGAGACAAGGATAGAGAGATAGAGAGAGGGCTGAAGGAGGAGTGACAAGGATAGAGAGAGAGAGAGCGAGAGGGCTGAAGGAGGAGTGACAAGGGTAGAGAGAGAGAGAGGGCTGAAGGAAGAGTGACAAGGATAGAGAGAGAGAGAGGGCTGAAGGAGGAGAGGCAAAGATAGAGAGAGAGAGAGAGAGGGCTGAAGGAGGAGCGACAAGGTTAGAGAGAGAGAGAGAGGACTGAAGGAGGAGAGACAAGGATGGAGAGATAGAGAGAGGGCTGAAGGAGGAGAGACAAGGATAGAGAGAGAGAGAGGGCTGAAGGAGGAGAGAAGGATAGAGAGAGAGAGAGGGCTGAAGGAGGAGCGACAAGGATAGAGAGAAAGAGAGAGGGCTGAAGGAGGAGTGACAAGGATAGAGAGAGAGAGAGGGCTGAAGGAGGAGAGGCAAGGATAGAGAGAGAGAGAGAGAGGGCTGAAGGAGGAGTGACAAGGATAGAGAGAGAGAGAGAGAGAGAGGGCTGAAGGAGGAGTGACAAGGATAGAGAGAGAGAGAGAGGGCTGAAGGAGGAGTGACAAGGATAGAGAGAGAGAGAGGGCTGAAGGAGGAGAGGCAAAGATAGAGAGAGAGAGAGAGAGGGCTGAAGGAGGAGAGACAAGGTTAGAGAGAGAGAGAGAGGACTGAAGGAGGAGAGACAAGGATGGAGAGATAGAGAGAGGGCTGAAGGAGGAGAGACAAGGATAGAGAGAGAGAGAGGGCTGAAGGAGGAGAGAAGGATAGAGAGAGAGAGAGGGCTGAAGGTGGAGAGACAAGGATATAGAGAAAGAGAGAGGGCTGAAGGAGGAGTGACAAGGATAGAGAGAGAGAGAGGGCTGAAGGAGGAGAGGCAAGGATAGAGAGAGAGAGAGAGAGAGGGCTGAAGGAGGAGAGACAAGGTTAGAGAGAGAGAGAGGGCTGAAGGAGGAGAGACAAGGATAGAGAGAGAGAGAGAGAGAGAGGGCTGAAGGAGGAGAGACAAGGATGGAGAGAGGGAGAGAGGGTGAAGGAGGAGAGACAAGGATAGAGAGAGAGAGAGAGGGTGAAGGAGTAGAGACAAGGATAGAGAGAGAGAGAGAGGGCTGAAGGAGGAGAGACAAGGATGGAGAGAGAGAGAGAGAGAGCTGAAGGAGGAGAGACAAGGTTAGAGAGAGAGAGAGAGGGCTGAAGGAGGAGAGACAAGGATGGAGAGAGAGAGAGAGAGGGCTGAAGGAGGAGTGACAAGGATAGAGAGAGAGAGAGAGGGCTGAAGGAGGAGAGACAAGGATAGGGAGAGAGAGAGAGGGCTGAAGGAGGAGAGACAAGGATAGAGAGAGAGAGAGAGGGCTGAAGGAGGAGAGACAAGGATGGAGAGAGAGAGAGAGAGCTGAAGGAGGAGAGACAAGGATGGAGAGAGAGAGAGAGAGGGCTGAAGGAGGAGAGAAGGATAGAGAGAGAGAGACAGAGGGCTGAAGGAGAAGAGACAAGGATAGAGAGAGAGAGAGAGCGCTGAAGGAGGAGAGACAAGAATAGAGAGAGAGAGAGACCGGGAGGGAGGGACAAAAATAGAGAGAGTGAGAGAGGGCTGAAGGAGGAGGGACAAGGATAGAGTGAGAGAGAGAGGGCTGAAGGAGGAGAGACAAGGATAGAGAGAAAGAGAGAGGGCTGAAGGAGGAGTGACAAGGATAGAGAGAGAGAGAGGGCTGAAGGAGGAGTGACAAGGATAGAGAGAGAGAGAGGGCTGAAGGAGGAGAGGCAAAATAGAGAGAGAGAGAGGGCTGAAGGAGGAGAGACAAGGTTAGAGAGAGAGAGAGGGCTGAAGGAGGAGAGACAAGGATAGAGAGAGAGAGAGAGAGAGAGAGAGAGAGGGCTGAAGGAGGAGAGACAAGGATAGAGAGAGAGAGAGAGGGTGAAGGAGTAGAGACAAGGATAGAGAGAGAGAGAGAGGGCTGAAGGAGGAGAGACAAGGATGGAGAGAGAGAGAGAGAGCTGAAGGAGGAGAGACAAGGTTAGAGAGAGAGAGAGAGAGAGAGGGCTGAAGGAGGAGTGACAAGGATAGAGAGAAGGAGAGAGAGAGGGCTGAAGGAGGAGTGACAAGGATAGAGAGAGAGAGAGGGCTGAAGGAGGAGAGACAAGGATAGAGAGAGAGAGAGAGAGAGAGAGAGAGAGGGCTGAAGGAGGAGAGACAAGGTTAGAGAGAGAGAGAGGGCTGAAGGAGGAGAGACAAGGATAGAGAGAGAGAGAGAGAGAGAGAGAGAGGGCTGAAGGAGGAGAGACAAGGATAGAGAGAGGGAGAGAGGGTGAAGGAGGAGAGACAAGGATAGAGAGAGAGAGAGAGAGGGTGAAGGAGTAGAGACAAGGATAGAGAGAGAGAGAGAGAGGGCTGAAGGAGGAGAGACAAGGATGGAGAGAGAGAGGGAGAGAGCTGAAGGAGGAGAGACAAGGTTAGAGAGAGAGAGAGAGGGCTGAAGGAGGAGTGACAAGGATAGAGAGAGGGAGAGAGGGTGAAGGAGGAGAGACAAGGATAGAGAGAGAGAGAGAGGGTGAAGGAGTAGAGACAAGGATAGAGAGAGACAGGGCTGAAGGAGAGAGACAAGGATAGAGAGAGAGAGAGAGAGCTGAAGGAGGAGAGACAAGGTTAGAGAGAGAGAGAGAGGGCTGAAGGAGGAGAGACAAGGATAGAGAGAAAGAGAGAGGGCTGAAGGAGGAGTGACAAGGATAGAGAGAGAGAGAGGGCTGAAGGAGGAGTGACAAGGATAGAGAGAGAGGGCTGAAGGAGGAGAGGCAAAATAGAGAGAGAGAGAGAGGGCTGAAGGAGGAGAGACAAGGTTAGAGAGAGAGAGAGGGCTGAAGGAGGAGAGACAAGGATAGAGAGAGAGAGAGAGAGAGAGAGAGAGGGCTGAAGGAGGAGAGACAAGGATAGAGAGAGAGAGAGGGTGAAGGAGTAGAGATAAGGATAGAGAGAGAGAGAGAGGGCTGAAGGAGGAGAGACAAGGATGGAGAGAGAGAGAGAGAGCTGAAGGAGGAGAGACAAGGATGGAGAGAGAGAGAGAGAGAGGGCTGAAGGAGGAGTGACAAGGATAGAGAGAGGGAGAGAGAGAGGGCTGAAGGAGGAGTGACAAGGATAGAGAGAGAGAGAGGGCTGAAGGAGGAGAGGCAAAATAGAGAGAGAGAGAGAGAGAGAGGGCTGAAGGAGGAGAGACAAGGTTAGAGAGAGAGAGAGGGCTGAAGGAGGAGAGACAAGGATAGAGAGAGAGAGAGAGAGAGAGAGAGAGGGCTGAAGGAGGAGAGACAAGGATAGAGAGAGGGAGAGAGGGTGAAGGAGGAGTGACAAGGATAGAGAGAGGGAGAGAGGGTGAAGGAGTAGAGACAAGGATAGAGAGAGAGAGAGAGGGTGAAGGAGGAGAGACAAGGATAGAGAGAGAGAGACAGAGACAGAGAAGGAGGGAGGGAGAGGGAGAGAGAGTGAGGGCTGAAAGTGGAGAGAGAAGGAGAGAGAGAAAGCTGAAGGAAGAGAGGCAAGGATAGAGAGAGAGTGAGAGAGAGAGCTGAAGGAGGAGAGGAGGATAGAGAGAGAGAGAGAGGGCTGAAGGAGGAGAGACAAGGATGGAGAGATAGAGAGAGGGCTGAAGGAGGAGAGACAAGGATAGAGAGAGAGAGAGAGGGCTGAAGGAGGAGAGACAAGGATAGAGAGAGAGAGAAAGGACTGAAGGAGGAGAGACAAGGATGGAGAGATAGAGAGAGGGCTGAAGGAGGAGAGACAAGGATAGAGAGAGAGAGAGGGCTGAAGGAGGAGAGAAGGATAGAGAGAGAGAGAGGGCTGAAGGAGGAGAGACAAGGATAGAGAGAAAGAGAGAGGGCTGAAGGAGGAGTGACAAGGATAGAGAGAGAGAGAGCGAGAGGGCTGAAGGAGGAGTGACAAGGGTAGAGAGAGAGAGAGGGCTGAAGGAAGAGTGACAAGGATAGAGAGAGAGAGAGGGCTGAAGGAGGAGAGGCAAAGATAGAGAGAGAGAGAGAGAGGGCTGAAGGAGGAGCGACAAGGTTAGAGAGAGAGAGAGAGGACTGAAGGAGGAGAGACAAGGATGGAGAGATAGAGAGAGGGCTGAAGGAGGAGAGACAAGGATAGAGAGAGAGAGAGGGCTGAAGGAGGAGAGAAGGATAGAGAGAGAGAGAGGGCTGAAGGAGGAGAGACAAGGATAGAGAGAAAGAGAGAGGGCTGAAGGAGGAGTGACAAGGATAGAGAGAGAGAGAGGGCTGAAGGAGGAGAGGCAAGGATAGAGAGAGAGAGAGAGAGGGCTGAAGGAGGAGTGACAAGGATAGAGAGAGAGAGAGAGAGAGAGGGCTGAAGGAGGAGTGACAAGGATAGAGAGAGAGAGAGAGGGCTGAAGGAGGAGTGACAAGGATAGAGAGAGAGAGAGGGCTGAAGGAGGAGAGGCAAAGATAGAGAGAGAGAGAGAGAGGGCTGAAGGAGGAGAGACAAGGTTAGAGAGAGAGAGAGAGGACTGAAGGAGGAGAGACAAGGATGGAGAGATAGAGAGAGGGCTGAAGGAGGAGAGACAAGGATAGAGAGAGAGAGAGGGCTGAAGGAGGAGAGAAGGATAGAGAGAGAGAGAGGGCTGAAGGTGGAGAGACAAGGATATAGAGAAAGAGAGAGGGCTGAAGGAGGAGTGACAAGGATAGAGAGAGAGAGAGGGCTGAAGGAGGAGAGGCAAGGATAGAGAGAGAGAGAGAGAGAGGGCTGAAGGAGGAGAGACAAGGTTAGAGAGAGAGAGAGGGCTGAAGGAGGAGAGACAAGGATAGAGAGAGAGAGAGAGAGAGAGGGCTGAAGGAGGAGAGACAAGGATGGAGAGAGGGAGAGAGGGTGAAGGAGGAGAGACAAGGATAGAGAGAGAGAGAGAGGGTGAAGGAGTAGAGACAAGGATAGAGAGAGAGAGAGAGGGCTGAAGGAGGAGAGACAAGGATGGAGAGAGAGAGAGAGAGAGCTGAAGGAGGAGAGACAAGGTTAGAGAGAGAGAGAGAGGGCTGAAGGAGGAGAGACAAGGATGGAGAGAGAGAGAGAGAGGGCTGAAGGAGGAGTGACAAGGATAGAGAGAGAGAGAGAGGGCTGAAGGAGGAGAGACAAGGATAGGGAGAGAGAGAGAGGGCTGAAGGAGGAGAGACAAGGATAGAGAGAGAGAGAGAGGGCTGAAGGAGGAGAGACAAGGATGGAGAGAGAGAGAGAGAGCTGAAGGAGGAGAGACAAGGATGGAGAGAGAGAGAGAGAGGGCTGAAGGAGGAGAGAAGGATAGAGAGAGAGAGACAGAGGGCTGAAGGAGAAGAGACAAGGATAGAGAGAGAGAGAGAGCGCTGAAGGAGGAGAGACAAGAATAGAGAGAGAGAGAGACCGGGAGGGAGGGACAAAAATAGAGAGAGTGAGAGAGGGCTGAAGGAGGAGGGACAAGGATAGAGTGAGAGAGAGAGGGCTGAAGGAGGAGAGACAAGGATAGAGAGAAAGAGAGAGGGCTGAAGGAGGAGTGACAAGGATAGAGAGAGAGAGAGGGCTGAAGGAGGAGTGACAAGGATAGAGAGAGAGAGAGGGCTGAAGGAGGAGAGGCAAAATAGAGAGAGAGAGAGGGCTGAAGGAGGAGAGACAAGGTTAGAGAGAGAGAGAGGGCTGAAGGAGGAGAGACAAGGATAGAGAGAGAGAGAGAGAGAGAGAGAGAGAGGGCTGAAGGAGGAGAGACAAGGATAGAGAGAGAGAGAGAGGGTGAAGGAGTAGAGACAAGGATAGAGAGAGAGAGAGAGGGCTGAAGGAGGAGAGACAAGGATGGAGAGAGAGAGAGAGAGCTGAAGGAGGAGAGACAAGGTTAGAGAGAGAGAGAGAGAGAGAGGGCTGAAGGAGGAGTGACAAGGATAGAGAGAAGGAGAGAGAGAGGGCTGAAGGAGGAGTGACAAGGATAGAGAGAGAGAGAGGGCTGAAGGAGGAGAGACAAGGATAGAGAGAGAGAGAGAGAGAGAGAGAGAGAGGGCTGAAGGAGGAGAGACAAGGTTAGAGAGAGAGAGAGGGCTGAAGGAGGAGAGACAAGGATAGAGAGAGAGAGAGAGAGAGAGAGAGAGGGCTGAAGGAGGAGAGACAAGGATAGAGAGAGGGAGAGAGGGTGAAGGAGGAGAGACAAGGATAGAGAGAGAGAGAGAGAGGGTGAAGGAGTAGAGACAAGGATAGAGAGAGAGAGAGAGAGGGCTGAAGGAGGAGAGACAAGGATGGAGAGAGAGAGGGAGAGAGCTGAAGGAGGAGAGACAAGGTTAGAGAGAGAGAGAGAGGGCTGAAGGAGGAGTGACAAGGATAGAGAGAGGGAGAGAGGGTGAAGGAGGAGAGACAAGGATAGAGAGAGAGAGAGAGGGTGAAGGAGTAGAGACAAGGATAGAGAGAGACAGGGCTGAAGGAGAGAGACAAGGATAGAGAGAGAGAGAGAGAGCTGAAGGAGGAGAGACAAGGTTAGAGAGAGAGAGAGAGGGCTGAAGGAGGAGAGACAAGGATAGAGAGAAAGAGAGAGGGCTGAAGGAGGAGTGACAAGGATAGAGAGAGAGAGAGGGCTGAAGGAGGAGTGACAAGGATAGAGAGAGAGGGCTGAAGGAGGAGAGGCAAAATAGAGAGAGAGAGAGAGGGCTGAAGGAGGAGAGACAAGGTTAGAGAGAGAGAGAGGGCTGAAGGAGGAGAGACAAGGATAGAGAGAGAGAGAGAGAGAGAGAGAGAGGGCTGAAGGAGGAGAGACAAGGATAGAGAGAGAGAGAGGGTGAAGGAGTAGAGATAAGGATAGAGAGAGAGAGAGAGGGCTGAAGGAGGAGAGACAAGGATGGAGAGAGAGAGAGAGAGCTGAAGGAGGAGAGACAAGGATGGAGAGAGAGAGAGAGAGAGGGCTGAAGGAGGAGTGACAAGGATAGAGAGAGGGAGAGAGAGAGGGCTGAAGGAGGAGTGACAAGGATAGAGAGAGAGAGAGGGCTGAAGGAGGAGAGGCAAAATAGAGAGAGAGAGAGAGAGAGAGGGCTGAAGGAGGAGAGACAAGGTTAGAGAGAGAGAGAGGGCTGAAGGAGGAGAGACAAGGATAGAGAGAGAGAGAGAGAGAGAGAGAGAGGGCTGAAGGAGGAGAGACAAGGATAGAGAGAGGGAGAGAGGGTGAAGGAGGAGTGACAAGGATAGAGAGAGGGAGAGAGGGTGAAGGAGTAGAGACAAGGATAGAGAGAGAGAGAGAGGGTGAAGGAGGAGAGACAAGGATAGAGAGAGAGAGACAGAGACAGAGAAGGAGGGAGGGAGAGGGAGAGAGAGTGAGGGCTGAAAGTGGAGAGAGAAGGAGAGAGAGAAAGCTGAAGGAAGAGAGGCAAGGATAGAGAGAGAGTGAGAGAGAGAGCTGAAGGAGGAGAGGAGGATAGAGAGAGAGAGAGAGGGCTGAAGGAGGAGAGACAAGGATGGAGAGATAGAGAGAGGGCTGAAGGAGGAGAGACAAGGATAGAGAGAGAGAGAGAGGGCTGAAGGAGGAGAGACAAGGATAGAGAGAGAGAGAAAGGACTGAAGGAGGAGAGACAAGGATGGAGAGATAGAGAGAGGGCTGAAGGAGGAGAGACAAGGATAGAGAGAGAGAGAGGGCTGAAGGAGGAGAGAAGGATAGAGAGAGAGAGAGGGCTGAAGGAGGAGAGACAAGGATAGAGAGAAAGAGAGAGGGCTGAAGGAGGAGTGACAAGGATAGAGAGAGAGAGAGCGAGAGGGCTGAAGGAGGAGTGACAAGGGTAGAGAGAGAGAGAGGGCTGAAGGAAGAGTGACAAGGATAGAGAGAGAGAGAGGGCTGAAGGAGGAGAGGCAAAGATAGAGAGAGAGAGAGAGAGGGCTGAAGGAGGAGCGACAAGGTTAGAGAGAGAGAGAGAGGACTGAAGGAGGAGAGACAAGGATGGAGAGATAGAGAGAGGGCTGAAGGAGGAGAGACAAGGATAGAGAGAGAGAGAGGGCTGAAGGAGGAGAGAAGGATAGAGAGAGAGAGAGGGCTGAAGGAGGAGCGACAAGGATAGAGAGAAAGAGAGAGGGCTGAAGGAGGAGTGACAAGGATAGAGAGAGAGAGAGGGCTGAAGGAGGAGAGGCAAGGATAGAGAGAGAGAGAGAGAGGGCTGAAGGAGGAGTGACAAGGATAGAGAGAGAGAGAGAGAGAGAGGGCTGAAGGAGGAGTGACAAGGATAGAGAGAGAGAGAGAGGGCTGAAGGAGGAGTGACAAGGATAGAGAGAGAGAGAGGGCTGAAGGAGGAGAGGCAAAGATAGAGAGAGAGAGAGAGAGGGCTGAAGGAGGAGAGACAAGGTTAGAGAGAGAGAGAGAGGACTGAAGGAGGAGAGACAAGGATGGAGAGATAGAGAGAGGGCTGAAGGAGGAGAGACAAGGATAGAGAGAGAGAGAGGGCTGAAGGAGGAGAGAAGGATAGAGAGAGAGAGAGGGCTGAAGGTGGAGAGACAAGGATATAGAGAAAGAGAGAGGGCTGAAGGAGGAGTGACAAGGATAGAGAGAGAGAGAGGGCTGAAGGAGGAGAGGCAAGGATAGAGAGAGAGAGAGAGAGAGGGCTGAAGGAGGAGAGACAAGGTTAGAGAGAGAGAGAGGGCTGAAGGAGGAGAGACAAGGATAGAGAGAGAGAGAGAGAGAGAGGGCTGAAGGAGGAGAGACAAGGATGGAGAGAGGGAGAGAGGGTGAAGGAGGAGAGACAAGGATAGAGAGAGAGAGAGAGGGTGAAGGAGTAGAGACAAGGATAGAGAGAGAGAGAGAGGGCTGAAGGAGGAGAGACAAGGATGGAGAGAGAGAGAGAGAGAGCTGAAGGAGGAGAGACAAGGTTAGAGAGAGAGAGAGAGGGCTGAAGGAGGAGAGACAAGGATGGAGAGAGAGAGAGAGAGGGCTGAAGGAGGAGTGACAAGGATAGAGAGAGAGAGAGAGGGCTGAAGGAGGAGAGACAAGGATAGGGAGAGAGAGAGAGGGCTGAAGGAGGAGAGACAAGGATAGAGAGAGAGAGAGAGGGCTGAAGGAGGAGAGACAAGGATGGAGAGAGAGAGAGAGAGCTGAAGGAGGAGAGACAAGGATGGAGAGAGAGAGAGAGAGGGCTGAAGGAGGAGAGAAGGATAGAGAGAGAGAGACAGAGGGCTGAAGGAGAAGAGACAAGGATAGAGAGAGAGAGAGAGCGCTGAAGGAGGAGAGACAAGAATAGAGAGAGAGAGAGACCGGGAGGGAGGGACAAAAATAGAGAGAGTGAGAGAGGGCTGAAGGAGGAGGGACAAGGATAGAGTGAGAGAGAGAGGGCTGAAGGAGGAGAGACAAGGATAGAGAGAAAGAGAGAGGGCTGAAGGAGGAGTGACAAGGATAGAGAGAGAGAGAGGGCTGAAGGAGGAGTGACAAGGATAGAGAGAGAGAGAGGGCTGAAGGAGGAGAGGCAAAATAGAGAGAGAGAGAGGGCTGAAGGAGGAGAGACAAGGTTAGAGAGAGAGAGAGGGCTGAAGGAGGAGAGACAAGGATAGAGAGAGAGAGAGAGAGAGAGAGAGAGAGGGCTGAAGGAGGAGAGACAAGGATAGAGAGAGAGAGAGAGGGTGAAGGAGTAGAGACAAGGATAGAGAGAGAGAGAGAGGGCTGAAGGAGGAGAGACAAGGATGGAGAGAGAGAGAGAGAGCTGAAGGAGGAGAGACAAGGTTAGAGAGAGAGAGAGAGAGAGAGGGCTGAAGGAGGAGTGACAAGGATAGAGAGAAGGAGAGAGAGAGGGCTGAAGGAGGAGTGACAAGGATAGAGAGAGAGAGAGGGCTGAAGGAGGAGAGACAAGGATAGAGAGAGAGAGAGAGAGAGAGAGAGAGAGGGCTGAAGGAGGAGAGACAAGGTTAGAGAGAGAGAGAGGGCTGAAGGAGGAGAGACAAGGATAGAGAGAGAGAGAGAGAGAGAGAGAGAGGGCTGAAGGAGGAGAGACAAGGATAGAGAGAGGGAGAGAGGGTGAAGGAGGAGAGACAAGGATAGAGAGAGAGAGAGAGAGGGTGAAGGAGTAGAGACAAGGATAGAGAGAGAGAGAGAGAGGGCTGAAGGAGGAGAGACAAGGATGGAGAGAGAGAGGGAGAGAGCTGAAGGAGGAGAGACAAGGTTAGAGAGAGAGAGAGAGGGCTGAAGGAGGAGTGACAAGGATAGAGAGAGGGAGAGAGGGTGAAGGAGGAGAGACAAGGATAGAGAGAGAGAGAGAGGGTGAAGGAGTAGAGACAAGGATAGAGAGAGACAGGGCTGAAGGAGAGAGACAAGGATAGAGAGAGAGAGAGAGAGCTGAAGGAGGAGAGACAAGGTTAGAGAGAGAGAGAGAGGGCTGAAGGAGGAGAGACAAGGATAGAGAGAAAGAGAGAGGGCTGAAGGAGGAGTGACAAGGATAGAGAGAGAGAGAGGGCTGAAGGAGGAGTGACAAGGATAGAGAGAGAGGGCTGAAGGAGGAGAGGCAAAATAGAGAGAGAGAGAGAGGGCTGAAGGAGGAGAGACAAGGTTAGAGAGAGAGAGAGGGCTGAAGGAGGAGAGACAAGGATAGAGAGAGAGAGAGAGAGAGAGAGAGAGGGCTGAAGGAGGAGAGACAAGGATAGAGAGAGAGAGAGGGTGAAGGAGTAGAGATAAGGATAGAGAGAGAGAGAGAGGGCTGAAGGAGGAGAGACAAGGATGGAGAGAGAGAGAGAGAGCTGAAGGAGGAGAGACAAGGATGGAGAGAGAGAGAGAGAGAGGGCTGAAGGAGGAGTGACAAGGATAGAGAGAGGGAGAGAGAGAGGGCTGAAGGAGGAGTGACAAGGATAGAGAGAGAGAGAGGGCTGAAGGAGGAGAGGCAAAATAGAGAGAGAGAGAGAGAGAGGGCTGAAGGAGGAGAGACAAGGTTAGAGAGAGAGAGAGGGCTGAAGGAGGAGAGACAAGGATAGAGAGAGAGAGAGAGAGAGAGAGAGAGGGCTGAAGGAGGAGAGACAAGGATAGAGAGAGGGAGAGAGGGTGAAGGAGGAGTGACAAGGATAGAGAGAGGGAGAGAGGGTGAAGGAGTAGAGACAAGGATAGAGAGAGAGAGAGAGGGTGAAGGAGGAGAGACAAGGATAGAGAGAGAGAGAGAGAGAGCTGAAGGAGGAGAGACAAGGTTAGAGAGAGAGAGAGAGGGCTGAAGGAGGAGTGACAAGGATAGAGAGAGAGAGAGAGGGCTGAAGGGGGAGAGGCAAAGATAGAGAGAGAGAGAGAGAGGGCTGAAGGAGGAGAGACAAGCTTAGAGAGAGAGAGAGGGCTGAAGGAGGAGAGACAAGGATAGAGAGAGAGAGAGAGAGGGCTGAAGGAGGAGAGACAAGGATGTAGAGAGAGAGAGAGAGAGCTGAAGGAGGAGAGACAAGGTTAGAGAGAGAGAGAGAGGGCTGGAGGAGGAGAGAAGGATAGAGAGAGAGAGAGGGCTGAAGGAGGAGAGACAAGGATAGAGAGAGAGAGAGAGAGGGCTGAAAGAGGAGAGACAAGGATAGAGAGAGAGAGAAGGCTGAAGGAGGAGAGACAAGGATAGAGAGAGAGAGAGGGCTGAAGGAAGAGAGCAAGGATGGAGAGAGAGAGAGAGAGAGAGCTGAAGGAGGAGAGACAAGGTTAGAGAGAGAGAGAGAGAGAGGGCTGAAGGAGGAGAGAAGGATAGAGAGAGAGAGAGAGGGCTGAAGGAGGAGAGACAAGGATAGAGAGAGAGAGAGAGAGCTGAAGGAGGAGAGACAAGGTTAGAGAGAGAGAGAGAGAGAGAGTGCTGGAGGAGGAGAGAAGGCTAGAGAGAGAGAGAGAGAGGGCTGAAGGAAGAGAGACAAGGATAGAGAGAGAGAGAGAGGGCTGAAGGAGGAGTGAAGGATAGAGAGAGAGAGAGAGGGCTGAAGGAGGAGAGACAAGGATAGAGAGAGAGAGAGAGAGTGCTGGAGGAGGAGAGAAGGATAGAGAGAGAGAGAGAGAGGGCTGAAGGAGGAGTGAAGGATAGAGAGAGAGAGAGAGGGCTGAAGGAGGAGAGACAAGAATAGAGAGAGAGAGAGAGCAGGAGGGAGAGACAAGGATAGAGAGAGTGAGAGAGGGCTGAAGGAGGAGAGACAAGGATAGAAAGAGAGAGAGAGAGGGCTGAAGGAGGAGAGACAAGAATAGAGAGAGAGAGAGAGAGCGGGAGGGAGAGACAAGGATAGAGAGAGTGAGAGAGGGCTGAAGGAGGAGAGACAAGGATAGAGAGAGAGAGAGAGGGCTGAAGGAGGAGAGACAAGGATGGAGAGATAAAGAGAGAGAGCTGAAGGAGGAGAGACAAGGTTAGAGAGAGAGAGAGAGAGTGCTGAAGGAGGAGAGAAGGATAGAGAGAGAGAGAGAGAGGGCTGAAGGAAGAGAGGCAATGATAGAGAGAGAGAGAGAGGGATGAAGGAGGAGAGACATGGATAGAGAGAGAGAGAGGGCTGAAGGAGGAGAGACAAGGATAGAGAGAGAGAGAGAGAGTACTGAAGGAGGAGAGACAAGGATGGAGAGAGAGAGAGAGAGAGCTGAAGGGGGAGAGACAAGGTTAGAGAGAGAGAGAGAGAGAGGGCTGAAGGAGGAGAGAAGAATAGAGAGAGAGAGAGAGGGCTGAAGGAGGAGAGACAAGGATAGAGAGAGAGAGAGAGGGCTGAAGGAGGAGTGAATGATAGAGAGAGAGAGAGAGGGCTGAAGGAGGAGAGACAAGGATAGAGAGAGAGAGGGCTGATGGAGGAGAGACAAGGATAGAGATAGAAGAGAGAGAGGGCTGAAGGAGGAGAGACAAGGATAGAGAGAGAGAGAGGGCTGAAGGAGGAGAGACAAGGATAGAGAGAGCGAGAGAGAGGGCTGAAGGAGGAGAGACGAGGATAGAGAGAGGGAGAGAGAGAGCTGAAGGAGGAGAGAGATCAATGTTGAAAGACTGTGCTAGAGAGCAAGGACTGATGGAGGAGAGACAAGGATAGAGAGAAGGAGTGAGAACAAGAGAGTGAGCAAGGGCTGAAGAAAGAGAAAGATGGATCGAGAGAGAGCGAGAGAGAGAGAGAGAGCTCAAGGAAGTGAGACAAGGACAAAGAGAGAGTGAGAGGGGCCTAAAGGGGGAGAGATAGATAGATAGAGAGAGAGAGAGAGAGCTCAAGGAAGTGAGACAAGGACAAAGAGAGAGAGAGAGAGGAGTCTGAAGGGGGAGAGATAGATAGAGAGAGAGAGAGAGGGCTGAAGGAGGAGAGACAAGAATAGTGAGAGAGAGAGAGGGCTGAAGGAGGAGAGACAAGAATAGTGAGAGAGAGAGAGGACTGAAGGAGGAGAGACAAGAATAATGAGAGAGAGAGATTGAGAGAGGGCTGAAGGAGGAGAGACAAGAATAGTGAGAGAGAGAGAGAGGGTTGAAGGAGGAGAGACAAGAATAGTGAGAGAGAGAGGGTTGAAGGAGGAGAGACAAGAATAGTGAGAGAGAGAGAGGACTGAAGGAGGAGAGACAAGAATAATGAGAGAGAGAGATTGAGAGAGGGCTGAAGGAGGAGAGACAAGAATAGTGAGAGAGAGAGAGAGAGAGAGGGTTGAAGGAGGAGAGACAACGATAGAGAGAGAAATAGAGCAGGGGTTGAAGGAGGAGAGAGAAGGATGGAGAAAGAGCGAGAGAGTTGAAGGAGGAGAGATAGGGATAGAGAGAGAGAGAGAGGGTTGAAGGAGGAGAGATAGGGATAGAGAGAGAGAGAGAGAGGGTTGAAGGAGGAGAGAGAAGAATAGTGAGAGAGAGAGAGTGAGAGCGAGTGAGAGAGAGAGAAAGAGAGCGAGGGCTAAAGTAAGAGGGACAAAGATATAGGGAGAATGAAAGACAGAGAGAGACAGCGAGGGCTGAAGGACGATAGAGAAGGATAGAGAGAGTGAGACAGGCAAGAGCTGACGGAGGAGAGGAAAGGATAGAGAGAGAGGCAGAGAGAGAGAGGGATAGAGGAAGAAGGAGACAGGCGATAGTAGGGGGGAGGGTTGAAGGAGATGAGGAAAGATCGAGAGAATGAGGAGTGAAGGAGGAGAGGGGAAGTGGAAAGTAGCTACATGGTTATGTAGTTAGTACCTGTCTCCGGAGGGTCTGAGACCGAGCCTGGGGTGGTAGCGAGCGATGGATGGATGGAGGCGATTGCATGAGTTCGGAGTATGGAGAAAGGAAAGAGGGAGAGGGAGATGGAGAGGAGGGAGAAGGAGAGGGAGAGGAGGGAGAGGGAGAGGAGGGAGAGGGATGAGAGAGAGAGGGATGAGGGAGGGGTGATGAGAGAGAGGGGGTTGATGGAGAGGGGATGAGGGAGAGTGAGATGAGGGAGAGAGGGATGAGGGAGAGAGGGATGAGGGAGAGGGGATGAGAGAGAGGGGGATGAGGGAGAGGGGATGAGGGAGAGTGAGATGAGGGAGAGGGGATGAGGGAGGGGGAATGAGGGAGAGGGGATGAGGGAGAGTGAGATGAGGGAGAGGGGATGAGGGAGAGAGGGATGAGGGAGAGGGGATGAGGGAGAAGGGGATGAGGGAGTGGGGATGAGGGAGTGGGGATGAGGGAGAGGTGATGAGGGAGAGTGAGATGAGGGAGAGGGGATGAGGGAGAGAGGGATGAGGGAGAGAGGGATGAGGGAGAGGGGGATGAGGGAGAGGGGATGAGGGAGAGGTGATGAGGGAGTGGGGGATGAGGGAGAGGTGATGAGGGAGAGGGGGATGAGGGAGAGGGGATGAGGGAGAGGAGATGAGGGAGAGGAGATGAGGGAGAGGGGGATGGGGATGAGGGAGAGGGGATGAGGGAGAGGGGATGAGGGAAAGGGGGATGAGTGAGAGGGGAATGAGGGAGAGGGGATGAGGGAGAGTGAGATGAGGGAGAGGGGATGAGGGAGAGAGGGATGAGGGAGAGGGGATGAGGGAGAGGAGGATGAGGGAGAGGGAATGAGGGAGAGGTGATGAGGGAGTGGGGGATGAGGGAGAGGTGATGAGGGAGAGGGGATGAGGGAGAGGGGATGAGGGAGTGGGGGATGAGGGAGAGGGGATGAGGGAGAGGAGATGAGGGAGAGGGGGATGAGGGAGAGGGGATGAGGGAGAGGGGATGAGGGAGAGGGGATGAGGGAGAAGGGATAAGTGAGAGGGGGATGAGGGAGAGGAGATGAGGGAAAGGGGGATGAGGGAGAGGAGGATGAGGGAGTGGGGATGAGGGAGAGGGGGATGAGGGAGAGGGAATGAGGGAGCAGGGATGAGGGTGTGGAGATGAGGGAGAGGGGGATGAGGGAGAGGGGATGAGGGAGAGGGGATGAGGGAGTGGGAATGAGGGAGAGGGGATGAGGGAGAGTGAGATGAGGGAGAGGGGATGAGGGAGAGAGGGATGAGGGAGAGGGGATGAGGGAGAAGGGGTTGAGGGAGTGGGGATGAGGGAGTGGGGATGAGGGAGAGGTGATGAGGGAGAGTGAGATGAGGGAGAGGGGATGAGGGAGAGAGGGATGAGGGAGAGAGGGATGAGGGAGAGGGGGATGAGGGAGAGGGGATGAGGGAGAGGTGATGAGGG
>NW_024470584.1:2274904-2352228 GCF_017639515.1 Carcharodon carcharias
TTAGATACAGAGTAAATCTCCCTCTACACTGTCCCCATCAAACACACCCAGGACAGGTACAGCACAGAGTTAGATACAGAGTAAATCTCCCTCTACACTGTTCCCATCAAACACTCCCAGGACAGGTACAGCACAGGGTTAGATACAGAGTAAATCTCCCTCTACACTGTCCCCATCAAACACTCCCAGGACAGGTACAGCACTGGGTTAGATACAGAGTAAATCTCCCTCTACACTGTCCCCATCAAACACTCCCAGGACAGGTACAGCACGGGGTTAGATACAGAGTAAATCTCCCTCTACACTGTCCCCATCAAACACTCCCAGGACAGGTACAGCACGGGGTTAGATACAGAGTAAATCTCCCTCTACACTGTCCCCAGCAAACACTCCCAGGACAGGTACAGCACGGGGTTAGATACAGAGTAAATCTCCCTCTACACTGACCCCATCAAACACTCCCAGGACAGGTACAGCACGGGGTTAGATACAGGGTAAATCTCCCTCTACACTGTCCCCATCAAACACTCCCAGGACAGGTACAGCACGGGGTTAGTTACAGAGTAAATCTCCCTCTACACTGTCCCCATCAAACACTCCCAGGACAGGTACAGCACGGGGTTAAATACAGAGTAAATCTCCCTCTACACTGTCCCCATCAAACACTCCCAGGACAGGTACAGCACGGGGTTACATACAGAGTAAATCTCCCTCTACACTGTCCCCATCAAACACTCCCAGGACAGGTACAGCACGGGGTTAGATACAGAGTAAATCTCCCTCTACACTGACCCCATCAAACACTCCAGGACAGGTACAGCACGGGGTTAGATACAGAGGTAAATCTCCCTCTACACGGTCCCCATCAAACACTCCCAGGACAGGTACAGCACGGGGTTAGTTACAGAGTAAATCTCCCTCTACACTGTCCCCATCAAACTCTCCCAGGACAGGTACAGCACGGGGTTACATACAGAGTAAATCTCCCTCTACACTGTCCCCATCAAACACTCCCAGGACAGGTACAGCATGGGGTTAGATACAGGGTAAATCACCCTCTACACTGTCCCAATCAAACACTCCCTGGACAGGTACAGCACGGGGTTAGATACAGGCTAAATCTCCCTCTACACTGTCCCCATCAAACACTCCCAGGACAGGTACAGCACAGGGTTAGATACAGGGTAAATCTCCCTGTACAATCTCCCTCACCCCTCTCGCCCTCTCTCTTGTAACCAAGGTTTGACGGTCCTTTGCAAAGCGTCTAGAGAAGCCTCACCGCAAAGCGCCAGGCGTCGCTCAGATGGCGCAAGCCATAGTGAGGGGTGGGGTGGGGGTGGGGGGTGGTTGAGGGGGTTGTTGACAGGAGTCATGTGGGACGTACCATTGCCGATGGGAGTCGGGGTTCCAGCAGCCGAGCTGGGAGGCTGGAGTCCTGCGGTAGGTAAGCATCCTCAGAGCCAGCGACCGGTTACGGAGGGGGAGGGAAGGGAGAGGCACAAACGCGTGAGGTACATGATTCGGAGGGAGGGATGGGAGGGATGGGAGGGAGGGAGAAAGCAGAAACAAAACGAGGCGATGGTCATGATGAACGTTCGGCCCATCGAGTCTGCTCCGCCATTCAATCATGGCTGAAAAATTTCTCAACCCCATTCTCCCGCCTTCTCCCCGTAACCTTTGATCCCCCTTACCAATCAAGAACCTATCTATCTCGGTCTTCAATACAGTCAATGACCTGGCCTCCACAGCCTTCTGTGGCAATGAATTCCATGGATTCACCACTCTCTGGCTGAAGAAGTTTCTCCTCATCTCTGTTCTAAAAGGTCTTCCCTTTACTCTGAGGCTGTGCCCTCGGGTCCTAGTCTCTCCTACTAATGGAAACATCTCCCCCACGTCCACTCTATCCAGGCCTTTCAGTATTCTGTAAGTTTCAATCAGATCCCCCCTCATCCTTCTAAACTCCATCGAGTATAGACCCAGAGTCCTCAAACGTTCCTCGTATGTTAAGCCTTTCATTCCTGGGATCGTTCTCGTGAACCTCCTCTGGACCCTTTCCAGGGCCAGAACATCCTTCCTGAGATACGGGGCCCAAAATTGCTCACAATATTCTAAATGTGGTGTGACCAGATCCTTATAAAGCCTCAGCAGCACATCCCTGCTTTTATATTCTAGTCCTCTCGAAATAAAGGCCAACATTGCATTTGCCTTCCTAACTACCGACTCAACCTGCAAGTTAACCTTAAGAGAATCCTGGACTAGGACTCCCAAGTCCCTTTGCACTCCAGATTTCTGAATTCTCTCCCCATTTAGAAAATAGTCTATGCCTCTATTCTTCCTACCAAAGTGCATGACCTCACACTTCCTCACGTTGTATCTCCCCCACCCCTCCCAAACCTTCTCTGCTCGAGGGATTACAATCCCGGCTTCTCCAGTCTCCCCGCAGGGGCTGACCTCCCCTCATCCCTGGAACCTTCCGGTAAATTCTACCCCCCTCCCCACCGCCCCCCGCACCCTCTCCAAGGCCTCGACTCCCCTTCCCAAAGCGAGGGGCCCGAAATCGGGACCCACCCCAGAGCAATTTGGAGGCCGGGGAAGCCATTCGGCCCCTTTGAGCCAGCTCCGCCCTCCCACGAGCCTGTGGTTGATCTCCCATCGCCTCTCCGCTTCCCGCCTCCCTCCCTCCCTATCCCCGACTCCCTCCGGGTCCCCAAACCTCTCAGCCTCTGCTCCGAACCTCCTCTCCGATGGAGCACCCTCCTGGGGGAGGGAATTCCAGAGGTCCGCTACCCTCGGAGTGAAGAAATTCCTCCTCGTCCCAGTCCAAAATGGCCGCCCCCCCCTCCCCCCCTCCACCCCGCTCCCCCGGAGTCTGTGACTCCCTCGGTCCGAGATTCCCCGGAATCAGCCTCGCAGCTTTCGGCTCCTCAAACCCTCTGAGGATTTTATCCGTCTCAATGTGATCACCTCTCATTCTCCTGAACTCCATGGGACACAGACCCAATCTTCTCCGCCCCTCTTCCTGACCTGTACCATGACTCTGGAAGGACGTCCACCTTTGCCCCTCCCCCCACATTGGCCGTGCACCCACACCTCACCAAACCCACCACCCCACCCCCCCACCCCCACCCCTACCATTCCCCTGCCTCCGGCCACTGCCCCCTTCAGCCAGGAGGACGTCTCCCACAAAGTCCTCCTCTCGCAGTCCCGCTCTGCCATGAGGAGGGTGACAGAGGGTGGGCGAGGGGATAGGGAGTGAGGAGGGAAGGGGGCCTAAACCTGACACACGGGAGAAAAAGGAGAGACAGGGAGAGAGAAACAGAGAGAGAGAGAGAGAAAGAGAGAGAGAGAGGAAGAGAGACAGGGGCAATATAAGAGAGAGAGAAAAAGAGAGGGTCAGAGAAAGAGTCAGAGACAGAGAAAGAGAGAGAGAAACAGAAAAATAGAGACAGAGAAAGAAAGAGATACAGAGAAAAAGAGAGAGAGAAAGAGAGAGACATGGGGAGAGACAGAGAGAGAGGGAGACAGAGAACAACAGAGAGACAGAGACAGAGACAAAGAAAGTGAGAGAGACAGATAAAGAGAGAGAGAGACAGAGAGAGAGGCAGAGAGACAGCGAGAGGGAGAGAGAGACAGAGAAAGAGAGAAACAGAGAGAAAGAGAGAGAGGGAGAGACACAGAGAGAGAGATACAGAGACAGAGAAAAAGAGACACTGAGAAAGAGAGATAGAGAGAGACAGAGAGAGGCAGAGAGAGACAGAAAGAGAGTCAGAGAGAGAGACAAAGAAAGAGAGCAGCAAGAGAGAGAGACACAGAGAGAGAGAGGCAGAGAGAATGAGAGAGAGGGGCAGAGAGAGAGAGAGGGAGTCAGAGACAGAGAAAGAGATAGAGAGAGACAGAGAGAGAGGCAGAGAGAATGAGAGAGAGAGAGACAGAGAGAAAGGCAGAGAGACAGAGAGAGGGAGAGAGAGAGAGACATAGAAAGAGAGAAACAGAGAGAAAGGCAGAGAGAGAAAGAGAGAGAAGGAAAGACAGAGAGAGAGAGAGAGATACAGAGACAGAGAAGAAGAGAGACAGAGAAAGAGAGATAGAGAGAGACAGAAAGAGGGAGAGAGACAGACAGAGGGAGGGAGACAAAGAGAGAGAGGCAGAGTGAGAGAGAGAGGCAGAGGGAGAGAGAGACAGAGGGAGAGAGAGAGACAGAGAGCATGAGTGACAACAGAGAGACAGAAACAGGGGGAGAGAAAACAAGAAACGAGAGAGGGGGAGAAAAGGGGAATGAGAAAGAGAGAAGAGGAGAGAGAAAACACAAGAAGGAGGAGAGAGGAGAGGGGATTGAGGGATAGAAGTAGCGAGGGAGAATGAGGGGAGGGAGGGGAGAGGAGAGACAGAGGGTTGAGAGAGCAGGAGAAGAGAGAAAAAGAGAGAGGGAGAGAGAAGAGGGAATGGAGGAAGAGAGGGAAGAGAATGAGAGAACAGGAAAAGGGAGAGAGAGAAAGGGATTGAGAGAGATGAGAGAGAGTGGGGAGAAGAGGAAGAGGAGAGAGAGAGAGTGTGTGAGAGAGAGAGAACAGGAAGACGAGGGTGAATGAGGAGGAGAGAGGGAAGGAGAGGGTTGAGAGATGGAAGGCTGTAAAACGCCTGGAGGAAGAGAGAGAGGGGATGACGAAGAAGCAGAAAGAAGTGGAGAACTGGTTGGAAGAGATTGTGGATGAAGGGAAGGAATAAGCTATTACAGAAGAGGTGAAGAAAATGGGCGGTGACACAGGGTTAAATCTAAACCCCTAAACCGTGAGAGTCCTCACCCCCTTCCCCCCACAAACTGTGGGACTCCTCACCCCCTCCCCCCCACAAACTGTGGGACTCCTCACCACACCCCCTCCCCCCAAACAATGGGACACCTCACCCCCTCCCCCTAAACAATGGGACACCTCACCCCCTCCCCCTAAACAATGGGACACCTCACTCACTCCCCCTAAACAGTGGGAGACCTCACCCCCTCCCCCTAAACAATGGGACACCTTACACCCTCCCCCTAAACAATGGGAGACCTCACCCCCTCCCCCTAAACAATGGGACACCTTACACCCTCCCCCTAAACAATGGGACACCTCACCCCCTCCCCCTAAACAATGGGACACCTCACCCCCTCCCCCCTAAACAATGGGACACCTCACCCCCTCCCCCTAAACAGTGGGAGACCTCACCCCCTCCCCCTAAACAATGGGACACCTCACCCCCTCCCCCTAAACAATAGGACACCTTACCCCCTCCCCCTAAACAGTGGGACACCTCACCCCCTCCCCCTAAACAGTGGGAGACCTCACCCCCTCCCCCATCCCCCTAAACAGTGGGACTCCACCCTCTGGAAGACGAATGCCTGGGGAAGGGTGAATCTGGGTGGGAGACCAGGTCGCGCTGTCCCCCGGCACTCTGGGCCCCCTCGAGCAGCGCCCTCTGCCCTTCCATCCCCAGCGCACTGCAGTGCTCACCATGGACAGTCAGCGAGTAATTGCGATAGGCAGTCCCAATGATGTTGGAGGCAGCACAGCGATACACCCCATCGTCACTCTTATTCAGGAAGCTGAATGTCAGGTTCTCGCTCCGGGGGATAGCTCGCTCTGACAGATCCCCACTGAACTTGATCCAGGAGAACACGCTGGGTCTAGAGAGGCAGGGAACAAGGGCAAGGTCAGCTCACTGGACACAAAACTCAACCAACTAAAGGTCAGATAGAGAGAAAATCCCCCTGTGCACTGTCCCCATCAAACACTCCCAGGACAGGTACAGCATGGGGTTAGATACAGAGTAAATCTCCCTCGACAATGTCCCCATCAAACACTCCCAGGACAGGTACAGCACGGGGTTAGATACAGAGTAAATCTCCCCCTACACTGTCCCCATCAAACACTCCCAGGACAGGTACAGCACAGGGTTAGATACAGAGTAAATCTCCCCCTACACTGTCCCCATCAAACACTCCCAGGACAGGTACAGCACAGGGTTAGATACAGAGTAAATCTCCCCCTACACTGTCCCCATCAAACACTCCCAGGACAAGTACAGCACGGGGTTAGATACAGAGTAAATCTCCCCCTACACTGTCCCCAACAAACACTTCCAGGACAGGTACAGCACGGGGTTAGATACAGAGTAAATCTCCCCCTACACTGTCCCCATCAAACACTCCCAAGACAGGTACAGCACAGGGTTAGATACAGAGTAAATCTCCCTCTACACTGTCCCTATCAAACACTCCCAGGACAGGTACAGCACGGGGTTAGATACAGAGTAAATCTCCCCCTACACTGTCCCCATCAAACACTTCCAGGACAGGTACAGCACGGGGTTAGATACAGAGTAAATCTCCCCCTACACTGTCCCCATCAAACCGTCCCAGGACAGGTACAGCACGGGGTTAGATACAGAGTAAATCTCCCTCTATACTGTCCCCATCAAACACTCCCAGTACAGGTACAGCACGGGGTTAGATACAGAGTAAATCTCCCTCTACACTGTCCCCATCAAACACTCCCAGGACAGGTACAGCACGGGGTTAGATGCAGAGTAAAGCTCCCTCTACACTGTCCCCATCAATCACTCCCAGGACAGGTACAGCACGGGGTTAGATACAGAGTAAATCTCCCTCTAAACTGGAGTACTCACTCTGGGTTCCCTCTCCCGATGCAGCGAAGGGTAAACTCCTCACCTTCTTCTGGGACAGCTTTGGAAGCCCGTATCTCGATGTAGGGGGTGTCTGTGGACGAGAGCAGGACAGAGTTGGTTGGTACAGTCGGACGGGGTGGCAGTTGGCTGGGGAAGAGCAGTATCCCCATGAGATGAGTCATTTCGAGCTGCAGGGCACCAATCGGTTCACTGCGAACTTTCACCCCGAGCAGTAAGAATCCTTCGGGCGGCGTTTTTGGCTGGTGAACACCCAGATGCCAAATTATCTGGCGGTGCCAAGAAAGCGTGGCGTACCCGAGTCCCCAGACACCCGGCAGTGAGAGACGGGACCGAGATGCTCCTGTCTCCAGACTACCCTCGGTGGCAAAAGGGACTTTTGGGATATTCAATACTGCAAGTGTATGAGAAACAGAAATGAAGCAGGTCATCCCATCAGAAGGGGTTTGGGTCCATTGGGATTGCGGACAGTGGGAGTGAATGGGAAGTGGTTTGGGTCCATTGGGATTGTGGACAGTGGGAGTGAATGGGATGGGGTTTGGGTCCATTGGGATTGCGGACAGTGGGAGTGAAAGGGAAGGGGTTTGTGTCCATTGGGATTGTGGACAGTGGGAATGAATGGGAATGGGTTTGGGTCAATTGTGATTGTAGGCAGTGGGAGTGAATGGGAATAGGTTTGGTCCATTGGGATTGTGGACAGTGAGAGTGAATGGGAAGTTGTTTGGGTCTATTGGGATTGTGGACAGAGGGAGTGATTGGGAAGGTGTTTGGGTCTATTGGGATTGTGGACAGAGGGAGTGACTCGGAAATGGTTTGAGTCCATTGGGATTGTGGACATTGGGAGTGAATGGGAAGAGGTTTGGGTCCATTGGGATTGTGGGCAGTGGGAGTGAATGGCAAGGGGTTTGGGTCCATTGGGATTGTGGACAGAGGGAGTGAATGGGAAGGGGTTTGGGTCCATTGGGATTGTGGACCATGGGAGCGAATGGGAAGAGGTTTGGGTCGATTGGGATTGTGGACAGTGGGAGTGAAAGGGAAGGTTTCGGGGTCCAATGGGGTTGTGGACAGTGGGAGTGAATGGGAAGGGGTTTGGGTCCATTGGGATTGTGGACAGTGGGAGTGAATGGGAAGGGGTTAGGGTCCATTGGGATTGTGGACAGTGGGAGTGAATGGGCAGGGGTTTGGGTCCATTGGGATTGTGGACCGTGGGAGTGAATGGGAAGGGGTTAGGTTCCATTGGGATTGTGGACAGTGGGAGTGAATGGGAAGGGGTTTGGGTCCATGGGATTGTGGACAGGGGGAGTGAATGGGAAGGAGTTTAGGTCCATTGGAATTGTGTACAGTGGGAGTAAAAGGGAAGGGGTTTCGGACGATTGGGATTGTGTACAGTGGGAGTGAAAGGGAAGGGGTTGGGGTCCATTGGGAATGAGGACAGTGGGAGTGAATGGGAAGGGGTTTGGGTCCATTGGGATTGTGGACAGTGGGAGTGAATGGGAAGGGGTTTGGGTCCATTGGGATTGTGGACAGTGGGAGTGAATGGGAAGGGGTTTGGGTCCATTGGGATTGTGGACCATGGGAGCGAATGGGAAGAGGTTTGGGTCGATTGGGATTGTGGACATTGGGAGTGAATAGGAAGAGGTTTGGGTCCATTAGGATTGTGGACAGTGGGAGTGAATGGGAAGGGTTTTGGGTCGATTGGGATTGTGGACAGTGGGAGTGAAAGGGAAGGTGTTTGTGTCCATTGGGATTGTGGACCGTGGGAGTGAATAGGAAGGGGTTTGGGTCCATTGGGATTGTGGACAGGGGGAGTGAATGGGAAGGGGTTTGGATCCATTGGGATTGTGGACAGTGGGAGTGAATGGGAATGGGTTTGGGTCCATTGTGATTGTAGGCAGTGGGAGTGAATGGGAAGAGGTTTGGTCCATTGGGATTGTGGACAGTGAGAGTGAATGGGAAGTTGTTTGGGTCTATTGGGATTGTGGACAGAGGGAATGAATGGGAAATGGTTTGAGTCCATTGGGATTGTGGACAGAGGGAGTGAATGGGAAGAGGTTTGGGTCCATTGGGATTGTGGGCAGTGGGAGTGAATGGGAAGTTGTTTGGGTCTATTGGGATTGTGGACAGAGGGAGTGATTGGGAAGGTGTTTGGGTCTATTGGGATTGTGGACAGAGGGACTGAATGGGAAATGGTTTGAGTCCATTGGGATTGTGGACAGAGGGAGTGAATGGGAAGAGGTTTGGGTTCATTGGGATTGTGGGCAGTGGGAGTGAATGGGAAGGGGTTTGGGTCCATTGGGATTGTGGACAGAGGGAGTGAATGGGAAGGGGTTTGGGTCCATTGGGATTGTGGACCATGGGAGCGAATGGGAAGAGGTTTGGGTCGACTGGGATTGTGGACAGTGGGAGTGAAAGGGAAGGGGTCGGGGTCCATTGGGGTTGTGGACAGTGGGAGTGAATGGGAAGGGGTTTGGGTACATTGGGATTGTGGACAGTGGGAGGGAATGGGAATGGGATTGGGTCCATTGTGATTGTGGGCAGTGGGAGTGAATGGGATGAGGTTTGGTCCATTGGGATTGTGGACAGTGAGAGTGAAAGGGAACGGCTTTGGGACCATTGGGATTGTGGACAGTGGGAGCGAATGGGAAGGGGTTAGGATCCATTGGGATTGTGGACAGTGGTTGTGAATGGGAAGGGGTTTGGGTCCATTGGGATTGTGGACTGGGGAGTGAATGGGAAGGAGTTTAGGTCCATTGGAATTGTGTACAGTGGGAGTAAAAGGGAAGGGGTTTCGGACGATTGGGATTATGTAGAGTGGGAGTGAAAGGGAAGGGGTTGGGGTCCATTGGGATTGAGGACAGTGGGAGTGAATGGGAAGGGGTTTGGGTCCTTTGGGATTGTGGACAGTGGGAGTGAATGGGAAGGGGTTTGGGTCCATTGGGATTGTGGACAGTGGGAGTGAATGGGAAGGGGTTTGGGTCCATTGGGATTGTGGACCATGGGAGCGAATGGGAAGAGGTTTGGGTCGATTGGGATTGTGGACCATGGGAGTTAAAGGGAAGGGGTCGGGGTCCTTTGGGGTTGTGGACAGTGGGAGTGAATGGGACGGGGTTTGGTTCCATTGGGATTGTGGACAGTGGGAGTGAATGGGAATGGGTTTGGGTCCATTGTGATTTTAGACAGTGGGAGTGAATGGGAAGGGGTTTGGGTCCATTGGGATTGTGGACAGTGGGAGTGAATGGGAAGTTGTTTGGGTCTATTGGGATTGTGGACAGAGGGAGTGAAATGTTAATGGTTTGAGTCCATTGGGATTGTGGACATTGGGAGTGAATGGGAAGGGGTTTGGGTCCATTGGGATTGTGGGCAGTGGGAGTGACTGGGAAGGTGTTTGGGTCCATTGGGATTGTGGACAGTGGGAGTGAAAGGGAAGGGGTTGGGGTCCATTGGGATTGTGGACAGTGGAGTGAATGGGAAGGGGTTTAGTTCCATTGGGATTGTGCACAGTGGGAGGGAATGGGAAGTTGTTTGGGTCTATTGGGATTGTGGACAGAGGGAGTGATTGGGAAGGTGTTTGGGTCCATTGGGATTGTGGACATTGGGAGTGAATAGGAAGAGGTTTGGGTACATTAGGATTGTGGACAGAGGGAGTGATTGGGAAGGTGTTTGGGTCTATTGGGATTGTGGACAGAGGGACTGAATGGGAAATAGTTTGAGTCCATTGGGATTGTGGACAGAGGGAGTGAATGGGAAGAGGTTTGGGTCCATTGGGATTGTGGGCAGTGGGAGTGAATGGGAAGGGGTTTGGGTCCATTGGGATTGTGGACAGAGGGAGTGAATGGGAAGGGGTTTGGGTCCATTGGGATTGTGGACCATGGGAGCGAATGGGAAGAGGTTTGGGTCGACTGGGATTGTGGACAGTGGGAGTGAAAGGGAAGGGGTCGGGGTCCATTGGGGTTGTGGACAGTGGGAGTGAATGGGAAGGGGTTTGGGTACATTGGGATTGTGGACAGTTGGAGGGAATGGGAATGGGATTGGGTCCATTGTGATTGTGGGCAGTGGGAGTGAATGGGAAGAGGTTTGGTCCATTGGGATTGTGGACAGTGAGAGTGAAAGGGAACGGCTTTGGGACCATTGGGATTGTGGACAGTGGGAGCGAATGGGAAGGGGTTAGGATCCATTGGGATTGTGGACAGTGGTTGTGAATGGGAAGGGGTTTGGGTCCATTGGGATTGTGGACTGGGGAGTGAATGGGAAGGAGGTTAGGTCCATTGGAATTGTGTACAGTGGGAGTAAAAGGGAAGGGGTTTCGGACGATTGGGATTATGTAGAGTGGGAGTGAAAGGGAAGGGGTTGGGGTCCATTGGGATTGAGGACAGTGGGAGTGAATGGGAAGGGGTTTGGGTCCTTTGGGATTGTGGACAGTGGGAGTGAATGGGAAGGGGTTTGGGTCCATTGGGATTGTGGACAGTGGGAGTGAATGGGAAGGGGTTTGGGTCCATTGGGATTGTGGACCATGGGAGCGAATGGGAAGAGGTTTGGGTCGATTGGGATTGTGGAGCATGGGAGTTAAAGGGAAGGGGTGGGGGTCCTTTGGGGTTGTGGACAGTGGGAGTGAATGGGACGGGGTTTGGGTCCATTGGGATTGTGGACAGTGGGAGTGAATGGGAATGGGTTTGGGTCCATTGTGATTTTAGACAGTGGGAGTGAATGGGAAGGGGTTTGGGTCCATTGGGATTGTGGACAGTGGGAGTGAATGGGAGGTTGTTTGGGTCTATTGGGATTGTGGACAGAGGGAGTGAAAGGTTAATGGTTTGGGTCCATTGGGATTGTGGGCAGTGGGAGTGACTGGGAAGGTGTTTGGGTCCATTGGGATCGTGGACAGTGGGAGTGAAAGGGAAGGGGTTGGGGTCCATTGGGATTGTGGACAGTGGAGTGATTGGGAAGGGGTTTAGTTCCATTGGGATTGTGCACAGTGGGAGGGAATGGGAAGTTGTTTGGGTCTATTGGGATTGTGGACAGAGGGAGTGATTGGGAAGGTGTTTGAGTCCATTGGGATTGTGGACATTGGGAGTGAATAGGAAGAGGTTTGGGTCCATTAGGATTGTGGACAGTGGGAGTGATTGGGAAGGGTTTTGGGTCGATTGGATTGTGGACAGTGGGAGTGAAAGGGAAGGGGTTTGGGTCCATTGGGATTGTGGACAGAGGGAGTGAATGGGAAGGGGTTTGGGTCCATTGGGATTGTGGGCAGTGGGAGTGACTGGGAAGGTGTTTGGGTCCATTGGGATTGTGGACAGTGGGAGTGAAAGGGAAGGGGTTGGGGTCCATTGGGATTGTGGACAGTGGAGTGAATGGGAAGGGGTTTAGTTCCATTGGGATTGTGCACAGTGGGAGGGAATGGGAAGTTGTTTGGGTCTATTGGGATTGTGGACAGAGGGAGTGATTGGGAAGGTGTTTGGGTCCATTGGGATTGTGGACATTGGGAGTGAATAGGAAGAGGTTTGGGTACATTAGGATTGTGGACAGAGGGAGTGATTGGGAAGGTGTTTGAGTCCATTGGGATTGTGGACATTGGGAGTGAATAGGAAGAGGTTTGGGTCCATTAGGATTGTGGACAGTGGGAGTGATTGGGAAGGGTTTTGGGTCGATTGGATTGTGGACAGTGGGAGTGAAAGGGAAGGGGTTTGGGTCCATTGGGATTGTGGACAGAGGGAGTGAATGGGAAGGGGTTTGGGTCCATTGTGATTGTGGGCAGTGGGAGTGACTGGGAAGGTGTTTGGGTCCATTGGGATTGTGGACAGTGGGAGTGAAAGGGAAGGGGTTGGGGTCCATTGGGATTGTGGACAGTGGAGTGAATGGGAAGGGGTTTAGTTCCATTGGGATTGTGCACAGTGGGAGGGAATGGGAAGTTGTTTGGGTCTATTGGGATTGTGGACAGAGGGAGTGATTGGGAAGGTGTTTGGGTCCATTGGGATTGTGGACATTGGGAGTGAATAGGAAGAGGTTTGGGTACATTAGGATTGTGGACAGAGGGAGTGATTGGGAAGGTGTTTGGGTCTATTGGGATTGTGGACAGAGGGAGTGAATGGGAAATAGTTTGAGTCCATTGGGATTGTGGACATTGGGAGTGAATGGGAAGGGGTTTGGGTCCATTGGGATTGTGGGCAGTGGGAGTGAATGGGAAGGGGTTTGGGTCCATTGGGATTGTGGACAGAGGGAGTGAATGGGAAGGGGTTTGGGTCCATTGGGATTGTGGACCATGGGAGCGAATGGGAAGAGGTTTGGGTCGACTGGGATTGTGGACAGTGGGAGTGAAAGGGAAGGGGTCGGGGTCCATTGGGGTTGTGGACAGTGGGAGTGAATGGGAAGGGGTTTGGGTACATTGGGATTGTGGACAGTTGGAGGGAATGGGAGGTTGTTTGGGTCTATTGGGATTGTGGACAGAGGGAGTGAAAGGTTAATGGTTTGGGTCCATTGGGATTGTGGGCAGTGGGAGTGACTGGGAAGGTGTTTGGGTCCATTGGGATCGTGGACAGTGGGAGTGAAAGGGAAGGGGTTGGGGTCCATTGGGATTGTGGACAGTGGAGTGATTGGGAAGGGGTTTAGTTCCATTGGGATTGTGCACAGTGGGAGGGAATGGGAAGTTGTTTGGGTCTATTGGGATTGTGGACAGAGGGAGTGAATGGGAGGGTTTGGGTCCATTGGGATTGTGGACATTGGGAGTGAATAGGAAGAGGTTTGGGTCCATTGGGATTGTGGACAGTGGGAGTGAATGGAAGGGTTTTGGGTCGATTGGATTGTGGACAGTGGGAGTGAAAGGGAAGGTGTTTGGACCATTAGGATTGTGCACCGTGGGAGTGAATGGGAAGGGTTTCGGTCATTGGGATTGTGGACAGAGGAGTGAATGGGAAGGGGTTTGTGTCCAATGGGATTGTGGACCGTGGGAGTGAATGGGAAGAGGTTTGGGTCTATTAGGGATTGTGGACAGTGGGAGTGAAAGGGAAGGGTGTGGGGTCCATTGGGATTGTGGACAGTGGGAGTGAATGGGAAGGGTTTTGGAGTCCATTGGGATTGTGGACAGGGGGAGCTGAATGGGAAGGTGTTTGGGTCCAATGGGTTGTGGACAGTGGGAGTGAATGGGAAGGGGTTTGGTCCGTTGGGATTTTGGACAGTGAGAGTGAATGGGAAGGGGTTTGTGTCCATTGGGATTGTGGACAGTGGGAGTGAATGGGAAGGGGTTTGTGTCCATTGGGATTGTGGACAGTGGGAGTGAATGGGAAGGGGTTTGGGTCCATTGGGATTGTGGACAGTGGGAGTGAATGGGAAGGGGTTTGGGTCCATTGGTTTTGTGGACAGTGGGAGTGAATGGGAAGGTGTTTGGGTCCATTGGGATTGTGGACATTGGGAGTGAATGGGAAGAGGTTTGGGTCTATTGGGATTGTGGACAGAGGGAGTGAATGGGAAATGGTTTGAGTCCAATGGGATTGTGGACAGTGGGAGTGAATGGGAAGGGTTTTGGGTCCATTGGGATTGTGGACAGTGGGAGGGAATGGGAATGGGCTTGGGTCCATTGTGATTGTGGGCAGTGGGAGTGAATGGGAAGAGGTTTGGTCCATTGGGATTGTGGACAGTGAGAGTGAAAGGGAACGGCTTTGGGACCATTGGGATTGTGGACAGTGGGATTGAATGGGAAGGGGGTTGGATCCATTGGGATTGTGGACAGTGGGAGTGAATGGGAAGGGGATTGGGTCCATTGGGATTGTGGACAGAGGGAGTGATTGGGAAGGTGTTTGGGTCTATTGGGATTGTGGACTGAGGGACTGAATGGGAAATGGTTTGAGTCCATTGGGATTGTGGACATTGGGAGTGAATGGGAAGAGGTTTGGGTCCATTGGGATTCTGGACAGAGGGAGTGAATGGGAAGTGGTTTGGGTCCATTGGGATTGTGGACCATGGGAGCGAATGGGAAGAGGTTTGGGTCGATTGGGATTGTGGACAGTGGGAGTGAAAGGGAAGGGGTCGGGGTCCATTGGGGTTGTGGACAGTGGGAGTCAATGGGAAGGGGTTGGAGTCCATTGGGATTGTGGACAGGGGGAGCGAATTGGAATGTGTTTGGGTCCAATGGGATGGTAGGCTTTGGGAGTGAATGGGAAGAGGTTTGGTCCGTTGGGATTTTGGACAGTGAGAGTGAATGGGAAGGGGTTTGTGTCCATTGGGATTGTGGACAGTGGGAGTGAATGGGAAGGGGTTTGTGTCCATTGGGATTGTGGACAGTGGGAGTGAATAGGAAGGGGTTTGGGTCCATTGGGATTGTGGACAGTGGGAGTGAATGGGAAGGGGTTTGGGTCCATTGGTTTTGTGGACAGTGGGAGTGAATGGGAAGGTGTTTGGGTCCATTGGGATTGTGGACATTGGGAGTGAATGGGAAGAGGTTTGGGTCTATTGGGATTGTGGACAGAGGGAGTGAATGGGAAATGGTTTGAGTCCAATGGGATTGTGGACAGTGGGAGTGAATGGGAAGGGTTTTGGGTCCATTGTGATTGTGGACAGGTGGATTGAATGGGAAGGGTTTTGGGTCCATTGGGATTGTGGACAGTGGGAGTGAATGGGAAGTTGATTGGGTCTATTGGGATTGTGGACAGAGGGAGTGATTGGGAAGGTGTTTGGGTCTATTGGGATTGTGGACAGAGGGAGTGAATGGGAAATATTTTGAGTCCATTGGGATTGTGGACAGTGGGAGTGAATGGGAAGGGCTTTTTTGTCCATTGGGATTGTGGACAGGGGGAGTGAATGTGAAGGGGTTTGGGTCCATTGGGATTGTGGACAGTGGGAGGGAATGGGAATGGGCTTGGGTCCATTGTGATTGTGGGCAGTGGGAGTGAATGGGAAGAGGTTTGGTCCATTGGGATTGTGGACAGTGAGAGTGAAAGGGAAGGGGTTTGGGTACATTGGGATTGTGGACAGAGGGAGTGATTGGGAAGGTGTTTGGGTCTATTGGGATTGTGGACCGAGGGAGTGAAAAGGAATTGGTTTGAGTACATTGGGATTGTGGACATTGGGAGTGAATGGGAAGAGGTTTGGGTCCATTGGGATTCTGGACAGAGGGAGTGAATGGGAAGTGGTTTGGGTCCATTGGGATTGTGGACCATGGGAGCGAATGGGAAGAGGTTTGGGTCGATTGGGATTGTGGACAGTGGGAGTGAAAGGGAAGGGGTCGGGGTCCATTGGGGTTGTGGACAGTGGGAGTGAATGGGAAGGGGTTTGGGTCCATTGGGATTGTGGACAGTGGGAGGGAATGGGAATGGGTTTGGGTCCATTGTGATTGTGGGCAGTGGGAGTGAATGGGAAGAGGATGGTCCATTGGGATTGTGGACAGTGAGAGTGAAAGTGAACGGCTTGGGACCATTGGGATTGTGGACAGTGGGAGTGAATGGGAAGGGGTTAGGATCCATTGGGATTGTGGACAGTGGGAGTGAATGGGAAGGGGTTTGGGTCCATTGGGATTGTGGACTGGGGAGTGAATGGGAAGGCGTTTATGTCCATTGGAATTGTGTACAGTGGGAGTAAAAGGGAAGGGGTTTCGGACGATTGGGATTATGTAGAGTGGGAGTGAAAGGGAAGTGGTTGGGGTCCATTGGGATTGAGGACAGTGGGAGTGAATGGGAAGGGGTTTGGGTCCTTTGGGATTTTGGACAGTGGGAGTGAATGGGAAGGTGTTTGGGTCCATTGGGATTGTGGACAGTGGGAGTGAATGGGAAGGGGTTTGGGTCGATTGGGATTGTGGACAGTGGGAGTGAAAGGGAAGGGGTTGGGCACCATTGGGATTGTGGACCGTGGAGTGAATGGGACGGGGTTTGGGTCCATTGGGATTGTGGACAGTGGGAGTGAATGGGAAATGTTTTGAGTCCATTGGGATTGTGGACAGTGGGAGTGAATGGGAAGGGCTTTTTTGTCCATTGGGATTGTGGACAGGGGGAGTGAATGTGAAGGTGTTTGGGTCCATTGGGATTGTGGTCAGTGGGAGGGAATGGGAATGGGTTTGGGTCCATTGTGATTGTGGGCAGTGGGAGTGAATGGGAAGAGGTTTGGTCCATTGGGATTGTGGACAGTGAGAGTGAAAGGGAACGGCTTTGGGACCATTGGGATTGTGGACAGTGGGAGTGAATGGGAAGGGGTTTGGATCCATTTGGATTGTGGACAGTGGGAGTGAATGGGAAGTTGTTTGGGTCTATTGGGATTGTGGACAGAGGGAGTGATTGGGAAGGTGTTTGGGTCCATTGGGATTGTGGACATTGGGAGTGAATGGGAAGAGGTTTGGGTCCATTGGGATTGTGGGCAGTGGGAGTGAATGGGAAGGGGTTTGGGTCCATTGGGATTGTGGACAGAGGGAGTGAATGGGAAGGGGTTTGGGTCCATTGGGATTGTGGACCATTGGAGCGAAAGGGAAGAGTTTTGGGTCGATTGGGATTGTGGACAGTGGGAGTGAAAGGGAAGGGGTCGGGGTCCATTGGGGTTGTGGACAGTGGGAGTGAATGGGAAGGGGTTTGGGTACATTGGGATTGTGGACAGTGGGAGGGAATGGGAATGGGATTGGGTCCATTGTGATTGTGGGCAGTGGGAGTGAATGGGAAGAGGTTTGGTCCATTGGGATTGTGGACAGTGAGAGTGAAAGTGAACGGCTTTGGGACCATTGGGATTGTGGACAGTGGGAGTGAATGGGAAGGGTTTAGGATCCATTTGGCTTGTGGACAGTGGGAGTGAATGGGAAGGGGTTTGGGTCCATTGGGATTGTGGACAGAGGGAGTGAATGGGAAGGGGTTTGGGTCCATTGGGATTGTGGACCATTGGAGCGAAAGGGAAGAGTTTTGGTTCAATTGGGATTGTGGACAGTGGGAGTGAAAGGGAAGGGGTCGGGGTCCATTGGGGTTGTGGACAGTGGGAGTGAATGGGAAGGGGTTTGGGTACATTGGGATTGTGGACAGTGGGAGGGAATGGGAATGGGATTGGGTCCATTGTGATTGTGGGCAGTGGGAGTGAATGGGAAGAGGTTTGGTCCATTGGGATTGTGGACAGTGAGAGTGAAAGTGAACGGCTTTGGGACCATTGGGATTGTGGACAGTGGGAGTGAATGGGAAGGGTTTAGGATCCATTTGGATTGTGGACAGTGGGAGTGAATGGGAAGGGGTTTGGGTCCATTGGGATTGTGGACTGGGGAGTGAATGGGAAGGAGTTTAGGTCCATTGGAATTGCGCACAGTGGGAGTAAAAGGGAAGGGGTTTCGGACGATTGGGATTATGTAGAGTGGGAGTGAAAGGGAAGGGGTTGGGGTCCATTGGGATTGAGGACAGCGGGAGTGAATGGAAAGGGGTTTGGGTCCTTTGGGATTGTGGACAGTGGGAGTGAATGGGAAGGTGTTTGGGTCCATTGGGATTGTGGACAGTGGGAGTGAATTGGAAGGGGTTTGGTTCGATTGGGATTGTGGAAAGTGGGAGTGAAAGGGAAGGGGTTGGGGACCATTGGGATTGTGGACCGTGGAGTGAATGGGACGGGGTTTGGGTCCATTGGGATTGTGGACAGTGGGAGTGAATGGGAAGGGGTTTGTGTCCATTGGGATTGTGGACCTTGGGAGTGAATGGGAAGAGGTTTGGGTCAATTAGGATTGTGGACAGTGGAAGTGAAAGGGAAGGTGTGGGCGTCCATTGGGGTTGTGGACAGTGGGAGTGAATGGGAAGGGGTTGGAGTCCATTGGGATTGTGGACAGGGGGCGCGAATGGGAATGGGTTTGGGTCCATTGGGATTGTAGGCTTTGGGAGTGAATGGGAAGCGGTTTGGGTCAATTAGGATTGTGGACAGTGGGAGTGAAAGTGAAGGTGTGGGGGTCCATTGGGGTTGTGGACAGTGGGAGTGAATGGGAAGGGGTTTGGGTCCGTTGGGATTTTGGACAGTGAGAGTGAAAGGGAAGGGGTTGTGTCCATTGGGATTGTGGACAGTGGAGTGAATGGGAAGGGGTTTGGGTCCATTGGGATTGTGGACAGTGGGAGTGAATGGGAAGGGGTTTGGGTCCATTGGGATTGTGGACAGTGGGAGAGAATGGGAAGGTGTTTGGGTCCATTGGGATTGTGGACATTGGGAGTGAATGGGAAGGGGTTTGGGTCTATTGGGATTGTGGACAGAGGGAGTGAATGGGAAATGGTTTGAGTCCATTGGGATTGTGGACAGGGGGAGTGAATGTGAAGGGGTTGGGGGTCCATTGGGATTGTGGACTGTGGGAGGGAATGGGAATGGGTTTGGGTCCATTGTGATTGTGGGCAGTGGGAGTGAATGGGAAGAGGTTTGGTCCATTGGGATTGTGGACAGTGAGAGTGAAAGGGAACGGCTTTGGGACCATTGGGATTGTGGACAGTGGGAGTGAATGGGAAGGGGTTTGGATCCATTGGGATTGTGGACAGAGGTAGTGATTGGGAAGGTGTTTGGGTCTATTGGGATTGTGGACAGAGGGACTGAATGGGAAATGGTTTGAGTCCATTGGGATTGTGGACATTGGGAGTGAATTGGAAGAGTTTTGTGTCCATTGGGATTGTGGGCAGTGGGAGTGAATGGGAAGGGGTTTGGGTCCATTGGGATTCTGGACAGAGGGAGTGAATGGGAAGGGGTTTGGGTCCATTGGGATTGTGGACCATGGGAGCGAATGGGAAGAGGTTTTGGTCGATTGGGATTGTGGACAGTGGGAGTGAAAGGGAAGGGGTCGGGGTCCATTGGGGTTGTGGACAGTGGGAGTGAATGGGAAGGGGTTTGGGTACATTGGGATTGTGGACAGTGGGAGGGAATGGGAATGGGTTTGGGTCCATTGTGATTGTGGGCAGTGGGAGTGAATGGGAAGAGGTTTGGTCCAGTGGGATTGTGGACAGTGAGAGTGAAAGGGAACGGCTTTGGGACCATTGGGATTGTGGACAGTGGGAGTGAATGGATAGGGGTTAGGATCCATTGGGATTGTGGACAGTGGGAGTGAATGGGAAGGGGTTTGGGTTCTTTGGGATTGTGGACTGGGGAGTGAATGGGAAGGAGTTTAGGTCCATTGGAATTGTGTACAGTGGGAGTAAAAGGGAAGGGGTTTCGGACGATTGGGATTATGTAGAGTGGGAGTGAAAGGGAAGGGGTTGGGGTCCATTGGGATTGAGGACAGTGGGAGTGAATGGGAAGGGGTTTGGGTCCTTTGGGATTGTGGACAGTGGGAGTGAATGGGAAGGGCTTTGGGTCCATTGGGATTGTGGACCATGGGAGCGAATGGGAAGAGGTTTGGGTCGATTGGGATTGTGGAGCATGGGAGTTAAAGGGAAGGGGTCGGGGTCCTTTGGGGTTGTGGACAGTGGGAGTGAATGGGACGGGGTTTGGGTCCATTGGAATTGTGGACAGTGGGAGTGAATGGGAATGGGTTTGGATCCATTGTGATTGTAGACAGTGAGATGAATGGGAAGGGGTTTTGGTCCATTGGGATTGTGGACAGTGGGAGTGAATGGGAATGGGTTTCGGTCCATTGTGATTGTAGACAGTGTGAGTGAATGGGAAGGTGTTTGGGTCCATTGGGATTGTGGACAGTGGGAGTGAATGGGAAGTTGTTTGGGTCTATTGGGATTGTGGACAGAGGGAGTGAAAGGTTAATGGTTTGAGTCCATTGGGATTGTGGAAATTGGGAGTGAATGTGAAGGGGTTTGGGTCCATTGGGATTGTGGGCAGTGGGAGTGACTGGGAAGGTGTTTGGGTCCATTGGGATTGTGGACAGTGGGAGTGAAAGGGAAGGGGTTGGGGTCCATTGGGATTGTGGACAGTGGAGTGAATGGGAAGGGGTTTAGGTCCATTGGGATTGTGCACAGTAGGAGGGAATGGGAAGTTGTTTGGGTCTATTGGGATTGTGGACAGAGGGAGTGATTGGGAAGGTGTTAGGGTCTATTGGGATTGTGGACAGAGGGAGTGAATGGGAAATGGTTTGAGACCATTGGGATTGTGGACATTGGGAGTGAATAGGAAGAGGTTTGGGTCCATTAGGATTGTGGACAGTGGGAGTGAATGGGAAGGGTTTTGGGTCGATTGGGATTGTGGACAGTGGGAGTGAAAGGGAAGGGGTTGGGGACCATTGTGATTGTGGAGAGTGGAGTGAATGGGAAGGGGTTTGGGTCCATTGGGATTGTGGACAGTGGGAGTGAATGGGAAGGGGTTTGTGTCCATTGGGATTGTGGACCGTGGGAGTGAATGGGAAGAGGTTTGGGTCAATTAGGATTGTGGACAGTGGGAGTGAAAGGGAAGGTGTGGGAGTCCGTTGTGGTTGTGGACAGTGGGAGTGAATGGGAAGGGTTTGGAGTCCATTGGGATTGTGGACAGGGGGATCGAATGGGAATGGGCCTGGGTCCATTGGGATTGTAGGCTTTGGGAGTGAATGGGAAGAGGTTTGGTCCGTTGGGATTTTGGACAGTGGGAGTGAAAGTGAACGGGTTTGTGTCCATTGGGATTGTGGACAGTGGGAGTGAATGGGAAGGGGTTTGGATCCATTGGGATTGTGGACAGTGGGAGTGAATGGGAAGGGGTTTGGGTCCATTGGGATTTTGGACATTGGGAGTGAATGGGAAGGTGTTTGGGTCTATTGGGATTGTGGACAGAGGGAGTGAATGGGAAATGGTTTGAGTCCATTGGGAGTGTGGACATTGGGAGTGAATTGGAAGAGGTTTGGGTCCATTAGGATTGTGGACAGTGGGAGTGAATGGATAGGGTTTTGGGTCGATTGGGATTGTGGACAGTGGGAGTGAAAGGGAAGGGGTTGGGGTCCATTGGGATTGTTGACAGTGGAGTGAATGGGAAGGGGTTTGGGTCCATTGGGATTGTGGACAGTGGGAGTGAAAGGGAAGGTGTGGGGGTCCATTGGGGGTGTGGACAGTGGGAGTGAATGGGAAGGGGTTGGGTTCCATTGGGATTGTGGACAAGGGGAGGGAATGGGAAGTTGATTGTGTCTATTGGGACTGTGGACAGAGGGAATGATTGGGAAGGTGTTTGGGTCTATTGGGATTGTGGACAGTGGGAGTGAATGGGAAGGCCTTTTTTGTCCATTGGGATTGTGGACAGAGGACGTGAATGGGAAGGGGTTTGGCTCATTTGGGATTGTGGACAGTGGGAGTGAATGGGAATGGGTTTGGGTCCATTGTGATTGTGGACAGTGGGAGTGAATGGGAAGGGGTTTGGGACCATTGGGATTGTGCACAGTGGTAGTAAATTGGAAGGGGTTTGGGTCCATTGGGATTGTGGACAGTGGGAGTGAATGGGAAGTTGTTTGAGGCTATTGGGATTGTGGACTGAGGGATTGATTGGGAAGGTGTTTGGTTCTATTGGGATTGTGGACAGAGGGACTGAATGGGAAATGGTTTGAGTCCATTGGGATTGTGGACATTGGGAGTGAATGGGAAGAGGTTTGGGTCCATTGGGATTGTGGGCAGTGGGAGTGAATGGGAAGGGGTTTGGGTCCATTGGGATTGTGGACAGAGGGAGTGAATGGGAAGGGGTTTGGGTCCATTGGGATTGTGGACAGTGGGAGTGAAAGGGAAGGGGTCAGGTTCCATTGGGGTTGTGGACAGTGGGAGTGAATGGGAAGGGGTTTGGGTACATTGGGATTGTGGACAGTAGGAGGGAATGGGAATGGGTTTGGGTCCATTGTGATTGTGGGCAGGGGGAGTGAATGGGAAGAGGTTTGGTCCATTGGGATTGTGGACAGTGAGAGTGAAAGTGAACGGGTTTGGGTCCATTAGGATTGTGGACAGTGGGAGTGAATGGGAAGGGTTTTGGGTCGATTGGGATTGTGGACAGTGGGAGTGAAAGGGAAAGGGTTGGGGACCATTGGGATTGTGGACAGTGGAGTGAATGGGAAGGGGTTTGGGTCCATTGGGATTGTGGACAGTGGGAGTGAATGGGAAGGGGTTTGTGTCCATTGGGATTGTGGACCGTGGGAGTGAATGGGAAGAGGTTTGGGTCAATTAGGATTGTGGACAGTGGGAGTGAAAGGGAAGGTGTGGGGGTCCATTGTGGTTTTGGACAGTGGGAGTGAAAGGGAAGGGGTTGGGGACCATTGGGATTGTGGACAGTGAGAGTGAAAGTGAACGGGTTTGGGTCCATTAGGATTGTGGACAGTGGGAGTGAATGGGAAGGGATTTGGGTCGATTGGGATTGTGGACAGTGGGAGTGAAAGGGAAGGGTTTGGGGACCATTGGGATTGTGGACAGTGGAGTGAATGGGAAGGGGTTTGGGTCCATTGGGATTTTGGACAGTGGGAGTGAATGGGAAGGGGTTTGTGTCCATTGGGATTGTGGACCGTGGGAGTGAATGGGAAGAGGTTTGGGTCAATTAGGATTGTGGACAGTGGGAGTGAAAGGGAAGGTGTGGGGGTCCATTGTGGTTTTGGACAGTGGGAGTGAATGGGAAGGGGTTGGAGTCCACTGGGATTGTGGACAGGGGGAGCGAATGGGAATGGGCTTGGGTCCATTGGGATTGTAGGCTTTGGGAGTGAATGGGAAGAGGTTTGGTCCGTTGTGATTTTGGACAGTGGGAGTGAAAGTGAACGGGTTTGTGTCCATTGGGATTGTGGACAGTCGGAGTGAATGGGAAGGGGTTTGGATCCATTGGGATTGTGGACAGTGGGAGTGAATGGGAAGGGGTTTGGGTCCATTGGGATTGTGGACATTGGGAGTGAAAGGGAAGGGGTTGGGGTCCATTGGGATTGTTGACAGTGGAGTGAATGGGAAGGGGTTTGGGTCCATTGGGATTGTGGACAGTGGGAGTGAAAGGGAAGTTGTGGGGGTCCATTGGGGGTGTGGACAGTGGGAGTGAATGGGAAGGGGTTGGGTTCCATTGGGATTGTGGACAGGGGGAGGGAATGGGAAGTTGATTGTGTCTATTGGGACTGTGGACAGAGGGAGTGATTGGGAAGGTGTTTGGGTCTATTGGGATTGTGGACAGAGGGAGTGAATGGGAAATGGTTTGTGTCCATTGGGATTGTGGACAGTGGGAGTGAATGGGAAGGCCTTTTTTGTCCATTGGGATTGTGGAAAGAGGACGTGAATGGGAAGGGGTTTGGCTCATTTGGGATTGTGGACAGTGGGAGTGAATGGGAATGGGTTTGGGTCCATTGTGATTGTGGACAGTGGGAGTAAATGGGAAGGGGTTTGGGTCCATTGAGATTGTAGGCAGTGGGAGTGAAAGGGAAGAGGTTTGGTTCTTTGGGATTGTGGACAGTGAGAGTGAAAGGGAACGGGTTTGGGACCATTGGGATTGTGGACAGTGGGAGTAAATGGGAAGGGGTTTGGGTCCATTGGGATTGTGGACAGTGGGAGTGAATGGGAAGTTGTTTGGGTCTATTGGGATTGTGGACAGAGGGATTGATTGGGAAGGTGTTTGGGTCTATTGGGATTGTGGACAGAGGGACTGAATGGGAAATGTTTTGAGTCCATTGGGATTGTGGACATTGGGAGTGAATGGGAAGAGGTTTGGGTCCATTGGGATTGTGGGCAGTGGGAGTGAATGGGAAGGGGTTTGGGACCATTGGGATTGTGGACAGTGGGAGTGAATGGGAATGGGTTTGGGTCCATTGTGATTGTAGGCAGTGGGAGTGAATGGGAAGAGTTTTGGGTCCATTGGGATTGTGGACAGTGGGAGTGAATGGGATGTTGATGGGGTCTATTGGGATTGTGGACAGAGGGAGTGATTGGGAAGGTCTTTGGTCCTAATGGAATTGTGGACAGAGGGAGTGAATGGGAAATGGTTTGAGTCCATTGGGATTGAGGACATTGGGAGTGAATGGAAAGGCGTTTGGGTCCATTGGAATTGTGGACAGTGGGAGCGAATGTGAAGGGTTTTGAGTCGATTGGGATTGTGGACAGTAGGAGTAAAAGGGAAGGGATTGGGGTGCATTGGGATTGTGGACAGTGGAGTGAATGGGAAGGGGTTTGGGTCCATTGGGATTGTGGACAGTGGGAGTGAATGGAAAGGGTTTGTGTCCATTGGGATTGTGGACCGTGGGAGTGAATGGGAAGAGGTGTGGGTCAATTAGAATTGTGGACAGTGGGAGTGAAAGGGAAGGGGTGGGGGTCCATTGGGGTTGTGGACAGTGAGAGTGAATGGGAAGGGTTTTGGGTCGATTGGAATTGTGGACAGTGGGAGTGAAAGGGAAGGGGTTGGTGTCCATTGGGATTGTGGACAGTGGAGTGAATGGGAAGGGGTTTGGGATCCATTGGGATTGTGGACAGTGGGTGTGAATGGGAAGGGGTTTGGGTCCATTGGGATTGTGGAGAGTGGAGTGAATGGGAAGGGGTTTGGGTCCATTGCGATTGTAGGCAGTGGGAGTTAATGGGAAGAGGTTTGGTCCATTGGGATTGTGGACAGTGAGAGTGAAAGGGAACGGGTTTGGGACCTTTGGGATTGTGGATTGTGGGAGTCAATGGGCAGGGGTTAGGGTCCATTGGGATTGTGGACAGTGGGAGTGAATGGGAAGGGGTTTGGGTCCATTGGGATTGTGGACAGTGGTAGTGAATGGGAATGGGTTTGGGTCCATTGTGATTGTAGGCAGTGGGAGTGAATGTGAAGAGGTTTGGTCCATTGGGATTGTGGACAGTGAGAGTGAAAGGGAACGAGTTTGGGACCATTGGGATTGTGGACAGTGGGAGTGAATGGGAAGGGGTTTGGGTCCATTGGGATTGTGGACAGTGGGAGTGAATGGGAAGTTGATGGGGTCTATTGGGATTGTGGACAGAGGGTGTGATTGGGAAGGTGATTGGTCCTATTGGAATTGTGGACAGAGGAAGTGAATGGGAAATGGTTTGAGTCCATTGGGATTGTGGACATTGGGAGTGAATGGGAAGGGGTTTGGGTCTATTGGGATTATGGACAGTGAGAGTGAATGGGAAGGGTTTTGGGTCGATTGGGATTGTGGACAGTGGGAGAGAAAGGGAAGGGGTTTGGGGTCCATTGGGATTGTGGACTTTGGAGTGAATGGGAAGGGGTTTGCGTCCGTTGGGATTGTGGACAGTGGGTGTGAATGGGAAGAGGTTTGGGTCAATTAGAATTGTGGACAGTGGGAGTGAAAGGGAAGGGTTGGGGGTCCATTGGGGTTGTGGACAGTGGGACTGAATGGTAAGGGGTTGGAGTCCATTGGGATTGTGGACGGGGGAGTGAATGGGAATGGGTTTGGGGCGACTGGGATTGTAGGCTTTGGGAGTGAATGGGAGGTGGTTTGGTCCGTTGGGATTTTGGACAGTGAGAGTGAAAGGGAAGGGGTTGGGTCCATTGGGATTGTGGACAGTGGGAGTGAATGGGAATGGCTTTGGGTCCATTGGGATTGTGGACGGGGGAGTGAATGGGAAGGAGTTTAGGTCCATTGGAATTGTGTACATTGGGAGTGAAACGGAAGGGATTTCGGACGATTGGGATTGTGTACAGTGGGAGTGAAAGGGACGGGGTTGGGGTCCACTGGGATTGAGGACAGTGGGAGTGAATGGGAAGGGGTTTGGGTCCATTGGGATTGTGGACAGTGGGAGTTGAATGGGAAGGGGTTTGTGTCCATTGGGATTGTAGACCATTGGAGCGAATGGGAAGAGGTTTGGGTCGATTGGGATTGTGTACAGTGGGAGTGAATGGGAAGTTGATGGGGTCTATTGGGATTGTGGACAGAGGGAGTGATTGGGAAGGTGTTTGGTCCTATTGGAATTGTGGACAGAGGGAGTGAATGGGAAATAGTTTGAGTCCATTGGGATTGAGGACATTGGGAGTGAATGGGAAGGCGTTTGGGTCCATTGGAATTGTGGACAGTGGGAGCGAATGTGAAGGGTTTTGAGTCGATTGGGATTGTGGACAGTAGGAGTAAAAGGGAAGGGATTGGGGTGCATTGGGATTGTGGACAGTGGAGTGAATGGGAAGGGGTTTGGGTCCATTGGGATTGTGGACAGTGGGAGTGAATGGAAAGGGTTTGTGTCCATTGGGATTGTGGACCGTGGGAGTGAATGGGAAGAGGTGTGGGTCAATTAGAATTGTGGACAGTGGGAGTGAAAGGGAAGGGGTGGGGGTCCATTGGGGTTGTGGACAGTGGGAGTGAATGGGAAGGGGTTTGGGTCCATTGGGTTTGTGGACAGTGGGAAAGAATGGGAAGGGGTTAGGGTCCATTGGGATTGTGGACAGTGGGAGTGAATGGGAAGGGGATTGGGTCCATTGGGATTGTGGACAGTGCAGTGAATGGGAAGGGGTTTGGGTCCATTGCGATTGTAGGCAGTGGGAGTGAATGGGAAGAGGTTTGGTCCATTGGGATTGTGGACAGTGGGAGTGAATGGGAAGGAGTTTAGGTCCATTGGAATTGTGTACATTGGGAGTGAATGGGAAGGGGTTTCGGACGATTGGGATTCTGTACATTGGGAGTGAAAGGGAAGGGGTTGGTGTCCATTGGGATTGAGGACATTGGGAGTGAATGGTAAGGGGTTGGGTCCATTGGGATTGTGGACAGTGGGAGTGAATGGGAAGGGGTTTGGGTCGATTGGGATTGTGGACAGTGGGAGTGAATGGGAAGTTGATGGGGTCTATTGGGATAGTGGACAGAGGGAGTGATTGGGAAGGTGTTTGGTCCTATTGGAATTGTGGACAGAGGGAGTGAATGGGAAATGGTTTGAGTCCATTGGGATTGTGGACATTGCGAGTGAATGGGAAGGGGTTTGGGTCCATTGGGATTGTGGACAGTGGGAGTGAATGGGAAGGGTTTTGGGTCGATTGGAATTGTGGACAGTGGGAGTGAAAGGGAAGGGGTTGGTGTCCATTGGGATTGTGGACAGTGGAGTGAATGGGAAGGGGTTTGGGATCCATTGGGATTGTGGACAGTGGGTGTGAATGGGAAGGGGTTTGGGTCCATTGGGATTGTGGACAGTGGAGTGAATGGGAAGGGGTTTGGGTCCATTGCGATTGTAGGCAGTGGGAGTTAATGGGAAGAGGTTTGGTCCATTGGGATTGTGGACAGTGAGAGTGAAAGGGAACGGGTTTGGGACCTTTGGGATTGTGGACAGTGGGAGTGAAAGGGAAGGGGTTGGGGTCCATTGGGATTGTGGACAGTGGGAGTGAATGGGAAGGGGTTTGGGTCCATTGGGATTGTGGACAGTGGGAGTGAATGGGAATGGGTTTGGGTCCATTTTGATTGTAGTCAGTGCGAGTGAATGGGAAGAGGTTTGGTCCATTGGGATTGTGGACAGTGGGAGTGAAAGGGAAGGGGTTTGGGACCATTGGGATTGTGGACAGTGGGAGTGAATGGGAAGGGGTTTGGGTCCATTGGGATTGTGGACAGTGGGAGTGAATGGGAAGTTGTTTGGGTCTATTGGGATTGTGGACAGAGGGAATGATTGGGAAGGTGTTTGGGTCTATTGGGATTGTGGACAGTGGGAGTGAATGGGAAGGCCTTTTTTGTCCATTGGGATTGTGGACAGAGGACGTGAATGGGAAGGGGTTTGGCTCATTTGGGATTGTGGACAGTGGGAGTGAATGGGTATGGGTTTGGGTCCATTGTGATTGTGGACAGTGGGAGTGAATGGGAAGGGGTTTGGGACCATTGGGATTGTGCACAGTGGTAGTAAATTGGAAGGGGTTTGGGTCCATTGGGATTGTGGACAGTGGGAGTGAATGGGAAGTTGTTTGGGTCTATTGGGATTGTGGACTGAGGGATTGATTGGGAAGGTGTTTGGTTCTATTGGGATTGTGGACAGAGGGACTGAATGGGAAATGGTTTGAGTCCATTGGGATTGTGGACATTGGGAGTGAATGGGAAGAGGTTTGGGTCCATTGGGATTGTGGGCAGTGGGAGTGAATGGGAAGGGGTTTGGGTCCATTGGGATTGTGGACAGAGGGAGTGAATGGGAAGGGGTTTGGGTCCATTGGGATTGTGGACAGTGGGAGTGAAAGGGAAGGGGTCAGGTTCCATTGGGGTTGTGGACAGTGGGAGTGAATGGGAAGGGGTTTGGGTACATTGGGATTGTGGACAGTAGGAGGGAATGGGAATGGGTTTGGGTCCATTGTGATTGTGGGCAGGGGGAGTGAATGGGAAGAGGTTTGGTCCATTGGGATTGTGGACAGTGAGAGTGAAAGTGAACGGGTTTGGGTCCATTAGGATTGTGGACAGTGGGAGTGAATGGGAAGGGTTTTGGGTCGATTGGGATTGTGGACAGTGGGAGTGAAAGGGAAAGGGTTGGGGACCATTGGGATTGTGGACAGTGGAGTGAATGGGAAGGGGTTTGGGTCCATTGGGATTGTGGACAGTGGGAGTGAATGGGAAGGGGTTTGTGTCCATTGGGATTGTGGACCGTGGGAGTGAATGGGAAGAGGTTTGGGTCAATTAGGATTGTGGACAGTGGGAGTGAAAGGGAAGGTGTGGGGGTCCATTGTGGTTGTGGACAGTGGGAGTGAATGGGAAGGGTTTGGAGTCCATTGGGATTGTGGACAGGGGGATCGAATGGGAATGGGCCTGGGTCCATTGGGATTGTAGGCTTTGGGAGTGAATGGGAAGAGGTTTGGTCCGTTGTGATTTTGGACAGTGGGAGTGAAAGTGAACGGGTTTGTGTCCATTGGGATTGTGGACAGTGGGAGTGAATGGGAAGGGGTTTGGATCCATTGGGATTGTGGACAGTGGGAGTGAATGGGAAGGGGTTTGGGTCCATTGGGATTTTGGACATTGGGAGTGAATGGGAAGGTGTTTGGGTCTATTGGGATTGTGGACAGAGGGAGTGAATGGGAAATGGTTTGAGTCCATTGGGAGTGTGGACATTGGGAGTGAATTGGAAGAGGTTTGGGTCCATTAGGATTGTGGACAGTGGGAGTGAATGGATAGGGTTTTGGGTCGATTGGGATTGTGGACAGTGGGAGTGAAAGGGAAGGGGTTGGGGTCCATTGGGATTGTTGACAGTGGAGTGAATGGGAAGGGGTTTGGGTCCATTGGGATTGTGGACAGTGGGAGTGAAAGCGAAGGTGTGGGGGTCCATTGGGGGTGTGGACAGTGGGAGTGAATGGGAAGGGGTTGGGTTCCATTGGGATTGTGGACAAGGGGAGGGAATGGGAAGTTGATTGTGTCTATTGGGACTGTGGACAGAGGGAATGATTGGGAAGGTGTTTGGGTCTATTGGGATTGTGGACAGTGGGAGTGAATGGGAAGGCCTTTTTTGTCCATTGGGATTGTGGACAGAGGACGTGAATGGGAAGGGGTTTGGCTCATTTGGGATTGTGGACAGTGGGAGTGAATGGGAATGGGTTTGGGTCCATTGTGATTGTGGACAGTGGGAGTGAATGGGAAGGGGTTTGGGACCATTGGGATTGTGCACAGTGGTAGTAAATTGGAAGGGGTTTGGGTCCATTGGGATTGTGGACAGTGGGAGTGAATGGGAAGTTGTTTGGGTCTATTGGGATTGTGGACTGAGGGATTGATTGGGAAGGTGTTTGGTTCTATTGGGATTGTGGACAGAGGGACTGAATGGGAAATGGTTTGAGTCCATTGGGATTGTGGACATTGGGAGTGAATGGGAAGAGGTTTGGGTCCATTGAGATTGTGGGCAGTGGGAGTGAATGGGAAGGGGTTTGGGTCCATTGGGATTGTGGACAGAGGGAGTGAATGGGAAGGGGTTTGGGTCCATTGGGATTGTGGACAGTGGGAGTGAAAGGGAAGGGGTCAGGTTCCATTGGGGTTGTGGACAGTGGGAGTGAATGGGAAGGGGTTTGGGTACATTGGGATTGTGGACAGTAGGAGGGAATGGGAATGGGTTTGGGTCCATTGTGATTGTGGGCAGGGGGAGTGAATGGGAAGAGGTTTGGTCCATTGGGATTGTGGACAGTGAGAGTGAAAGTGAACGGGTTTGGGTCCATTAGGATTGTGGACAGTGGGAGTGAATGGGAAGGGTTTTGGGTCGATTGGGATTGTGGACAGTGGGAGTGAAAGGGAAAGGGTTGGGGACCATTGGGATTGTGGACAGTGGAGTGAATGGGAAGGGGTTTGGGTCCATTGGGATTGTGGACAGTGGGAGTGAATGGGAAGGGGTTTGTGTCCATTGGGATTGTGGACCGTGGGAGTGAATGGGAAGAGGTTTGGGTCAATTAGGATTGTGGACAGTGGGAGTGAAAGGGAAGGTGTGGGGGTCCATTGTGGTTTTGGACAGTGGGAGTGAAAGGGAAGGGGTTGGGGACCATTGGGATTGTGGACAGTGAGAGTGAAAGTGAACGGGTTTGGGTCCATTAGGATTGTGGACAGTGGGAGTGAATGGGAAGGGATTTGGGTCGATTGGGATTGTGGACAGTGGGAGTGAAAGGGAAGGGGTTGGGGACCATTGGGATTGTGGACAGTGGAGTGAATGGGAAGGGGTTTGGGTCCATTGGGATTTTGGACAGTGGGAGTGAATGGGAAGGGGTTTGTGTCCATTGGGATTGTGGACCGTGGGAGTGAATGGGAAGAGGTTTGGGTCAATTAGGATTGTGGACAGTGGGAGTGAAAGGGAAGGTGTGGGGGTCCATTGTGGTTTTGGACAGTGGGAGTGAATGGGAAGGGGTTGGAGTCCATTGGGATTGTGGACAGGGGGAGCGAATGGGAATGGGCTTGGGTCCATTGGGATTGTAGGCTTTGGGAGTGAATGGGAAGAGGTTTGGTCCGTTGTGATTTTGGACAGTGGGAGTGAAAGTGAACGGGTTTGTGTCCATTGGGATTGTGGACAGTCGGAGTGAATGGGAAGGGGTTTGGATCCATTGGGATTGTGGACAGTGGGAGTGAATGGGAAGGGGTTTGGGTCCATTGGGATTGTGGACATTGGGAGTGAATGGGAAGGTGTTTGGGTCTATTGGGATTGTGGACAGAGGGAGTGAATGGGAAATGGTTTGAGTCCATTGGGAGTGTGGACATTGGGAGTGAATTGGAAGAGGTTTGGGTCCATTAGGATTGTGGACAGTGGGAGTGAATGGGAAGGGTTTTGGGTCGATTGGGATTGTGGACAGTGGGAGTGAAAGGGAAGGGGTTGGGGTCCATTGGGATTGTTGACAGTGGAGTGAATGGGAAGGGGTTTGGGTCCATTGGGATTGTGGACAGTGGGAGTGAAAGGGAAGTTGTGGGGGTCCATTGGGGGTGTGGACAGTGGGAGTGAATGGGAAGGGGTTGGGTTCCATTGGGATTGTGGACAGGGGGAGGGAATGGGAAGTTGATTGTGTCTATTGGGACTGTGGACAGAGGGAGTGATTGGGAAGGTGTTTGGGTCTATTGGGATTGTGGACAGAGGGAGTGAATGGGAAATGGTTTGAGTCCATTGGGATTGTGGACAGTGGGAGTGAATGGGAAGGCCTTTTTTGTCCATTGGGATTGTGGAAAGAGGACGTGAATGGGAAGGGGTTTGGCTCATTTGGGATTGTGGACAGTGGGAGTGAATGGGAATGGGTTTGGGTCCATTGTGATTGTGGACAGTGGGAGTAAATGGGAAGGGGTTTGGGTCCATTGAGATTGTAGGCAGTGGGAATGAAAGGGAAGAGGTTTGGTTCTTTGGGATTGTGGACAGTGAGAGTGAAAGGGAACGGGTTTGGGACCATTGGGATTGTGGACAGTGGGAGTGAATGGGAAGGGGTTTGGGTCCATTGGGATTGTGGACAGTGGGAGTGAATGGGAAGTTGTTTGGGTCTATTGGGATTGTGGACAGAGGGAGCGATTGGTAAGGTGTTTGGGTCTATTGGGATTGTGGACAGAGGGAGTGACTCGGAAATGGTTTGAGTCCATTGGGATTGTGGACATTGGGAGTGAATGGGAAGGGGTTTGGGTCCATTGGGATTGTGGGCAGTGGGAGTGAATGGGAAGGGGTTTGAGTCCATTGGGATTGTGGACAGTGGGAGTGAATGGGAATGGGTTTGGGTCCATTGTGATTGTAGGCAGTGGGAGTGAATGGGAAGAGTTTTGGGTCCATTGGGATTGTGGACAGTGGGAGTGAATGGGATGTTGATGGGGTCTATTGGGATTGTGGACAGAGGGAGTGATTGGGAAGGTGTTTGGTCCTAATGGAATTGTGGACAGAGGGAATGAATGGGAAATGGTTTGAGTCCATTGGGATTGAGGACATTGGGAGTGAATGGAAAGGCGTTTGGGTCCATTGGAATTGTGGACAGTGGGAGCGAATGTGAAGGGTTTTGAGTCGATTGGGATTGTGGACAGTAGGAGTAAAAGGGAAGGGATTGGGGTGCATTGGGATTGTGGACAGTGGAGTGAATGGGAAGGGGTTTGGGTCCATTGGGATTGTGGACAGTGGGAGTGAATGGGAAGGGTTTGGGTCCATTGGGATTGTGGACCGTGGGAGTGAATGGGAAGAGGTTTGGGTCAATTAGGATTGTGGACAGTGGGAGTGAAAGGGAAGGGGTGGGGGTCCATTGGGGTTGTGGACAGTGGGAGTGAATGGGAAGGGGTTTGGGTCCATTTGGGTTGTGGACAGTGGGAGTGAATGGGAAGGGGTTAGGGTCCATTGGGATTGTGGACAGTGGGAGTGAATGGGAAGGGGATTGGGTCCATTGGGATTGTGGACAGTGCAGTGAATGGGAAGGGGTTTGGGTCCATTGCGATTGTAGGCAGTGGGAGTGAATTGGGAAGAGGTTTGGTCCATTGGGATTGTGGACAGTGGGAGTGAATGGGAAGGGGTTTAGGTCCATTGGAATTGTGTACATTGGGAGTGAATGGGAAGGGGTTTCGGACGATTGGGATTCTGTACATTGGGAGTGAAAGGGAAGGGGTTGGTGTCCATTCGGATTGAGGACATTGGGAGTGAATGGTAAGGGACTTGGGTCCATTGGGATTGTGGACAGTGGGAGTGAATGGGAAGGGGTTTGGGTCGATTGGGATTGTGGACAGTGGGAGTGAATGGGAAGTTGATGGGGTCTATTGGGATAGTGGACAGAGGGAGTGATTGGGAAGGTGTTTGGTCCTATTGGAATTGTGGACAGAGGGAGTGAATGGGAAATGGTTTGAGTCCATTGGGATTGTGGACATTGCGAGTGAATGGGAAGGGGTTTGGGTCCATTGGGATTGTGGACAGTGAGAGTGAATGGGAAGGGTTTTGGGTCGATTGGAATTGTGGACAGTGGGAGTGAAAGGGAAGGGGTTGGTGTCCATTGGGATTGTGGACAGTGGAGTGAATGGGAAGGGGTTTGGGATCCATTGGGATTGTGGACAGTGGGTGTGAATGGGAAGGGGTTTGGGTCCATTGGGATTGTGGAGAGTGGAGTGAATGGGAAGGGGTTTGGGTCCATTGCGATTGTAGGCAGTGGGAGTTAATGGGAAGAGGTTTGGTCCATTGGGATTGTGGACAGTGAGAGTGAAAGGGAACGGGTTTGGGACCTTTGGGATTGTGGATTGTGGGAGTGAATGGGAAGGGGTTTGGGTCCATTGGGATTGTGGACAGTGGGAGTGAATGGGAAGGGGTTTGGGTCCATTGGGATTGTGGACAGTGGGAATGAATGGGAATGGGTTTGGGTCCATTGTGATTGTAGTCAGTGCGAGTGAATGGGAAGAGGTTTGGTCCATTGGGATTGTGGACAGTGAGAGTGAAAGGGAACGGGTTTGGGACCATTGGGATTGTGGACAGTGGGAGTGAATGGGAAGGGGTTTGGGTCCATTGGGATTGTGGACAGTGGGAGTGAATGGGAAGTTGATTGGGTCTATTGGGATTGTGGACAGAGGGACTGATTGGGAAGGTGTTTGGGTCTATTGGGATTGTGGACAGTGGGAGTGAATGGGAAGGCCTTTTTTGTCCATTGGGATTGTGGACAGAGGACGTGAATGGGAAGGGGTTTGGCTCATTTGGGATTGTGGACAGTGGGAGTGAATGGGAATGGGTTTGGGTCCATTGTGATTGTGGACAGTGGGAGTGAATGGGAAGGGGTTTGGGATCATTGGGATTGTGCACAGTGGTAGTAAATTGGAAGGGGTTTGGGTCCATTGGGATTGTGGACAGTGGGAGTGAATGGGAAGGGGTTTGGGTCTATTGGGATTGTGGACAGAGGGAGTGATTGGGAAGGTGTTTGGGTCTATTGGGATTGTGGACAGAGGGAGTGACTCGGAAATGGTTTGAGTCCATTGGGATTGTGGACATTGGGATGGAAAGGGACGGGGTTTGGGTCCATTGGGATTGTGGGCAGTGGGAGTGAATGGGAAGGGGTTTGGGTCCATTGGGATTGTGGACAGAGGGAGTGAATGGGAAGGGGTTTGGGTCCATTGGGATTGTGGACAGTGGGAGTGAATGGGAAGGGTTTTGGGTCGATTGGGATTGTGGACAGTGGGAGAGAAAGGGAAGGGGTTTGGGGTCCATTGGGATTGTGGACTTTGGAGTGAATGGGAAGGGGTTTGCGTCCATTGGGATTGTGGACAGTGGGTGTGAATGGGAAGAGGTTTGGGTCAATTAGAATTGTGGACAGTGGGAGTGAAAGGGAAGGGTTGGGGGTCCATTGGGGTTGTGGACAGTGGGACTGAATGGTAAGGGGTTGGAGTCCATTGGGATTGTGGACGGGGGAGTGAATGGGAATGGGTTTGGGGCGACTGGGATTGTAGGCTTTGGGAGTGAATGGGAGGTGGTTTGGTCCGTTGGGATTGTGGACATTGGGAGTGAAAGGGAAGGGGTTTGGGTCCATTGGGATTGTGGACAGTGGGAGTGAATGGGAAGGGGTTTGGGTCCATTGGGATTGTGGACGGGGGAGTGAATGGGAAGGAGTTTAGGTCCATTGGAATTGTGTGCAGTGAGAGTGAAAGGGAAGGGGTTGCGGACGATTGGGATTGTGTACAGTGGGAGTGAAAGGGACGGGGTTGGGGTCCACTGGGATTGAGGACAGTGGGAGTGAATGGGAAGGGGTTTGGGATCCATTGGGATTGTGGACAGTGGGAGTGAATGGGAAGGGGTTTGTGTCCATTGGGATTGTAGACCATTGGAGCGAATGGGAAGAGGTTTGGGTCGATTGGGATTGTGTACAGTGGGAGTGAATGGGAAGTTGATGGGGTCTATTGGGATTGTGGACAGAGGGAGTGATTGGGAACGTGTTTGGTCCTATTGGAATTGTGGACAGAGGGAGTGAATGGAAATAGTTTGAGTCCATTGGGATTGAGGACATTGGGAGTGAATGGGAAGGCGTTTGGGTCCATTGGAATTGTGGACAGTGGGAGCGAATGTGAAGGGTTTTGAGTCGATTGGGATTGTGGACAGTAGGAGTAAAAGGGAAGGGATTGGGGTGCATTGGGATTGTGGACAGTGGAGTGAATGGGAAGGGGTTTGGGTCCATTGGGATTGTGGACAGTGGGAGTGAATGGAAAGGGTTTGTGTCCATTGGGATTGTGGACCGTGGGAGTGAATGGGAAGAGGTGTGGGTCAATTAGAATTGTGGACAGTGGGAGTGAAAGGGAAGGGGTGGGGGTCCATTGGGGTTGTGGACAGTGGGAGTGAATGGGAAGGGGTTTGGGTCCATTGGGTTTGTGGACAGTGGGAAAGAATGGGAAGGGGTTAGGGTCCATTGGGATTGTGGACAGTGGGAGTGAATGGGAAGGGGATTGGGTCCATTGGGATTGTGGACAGTGCAGTGTATGGGAAGGGGTTTGGGTCCATTGCGATTGTAGGCAGTGGGAGTGAATGGGAAGAGGTTTGGTCCATTGGGATTGTGGACAGTGGGAGTGAATGGGAAGGAGTTTAGGTCCATTGGAATTGTGTACATTGGGAGTGAATGGGAAGGGGTTTTCGGACGATTGGGATTCTGTACATTGGGAGTGAAAGGGAAGGGGTTGGTGTCCATTGGGATTGAGGACATTGGGAGTGAATGGTAAGGGGTTGGGTCCATTGGGATTGTGGACAGTGGGAGTGAATGGGAAGGAGTTTAGGTCCATTGGAATTGTGTACATTGGGAGTGAATGGGAAGGGGTTTCGGACGATTGGGATTCTGTACATTGGGAGTGAAAGGGAAGGGGTTGGTGTCCATTGGGATTGAGGACATTGGGAGTGAATGGTAAGGGGTTGGGTCCATTGGGATTGTGGACAGTGGGAGTGAATGGGAAGTTGATGGGGTCTATTGGGATTGTAGAAAGTGGGAGTGATTGGGAAGGTGTTTGGTCCTATTGGAATTGTGGACAGAGGGAGTGAATGGGAAATGTTTTGAGTCCATTGGGATTGTGGACAGTGGGAGTGAATGGGAAGGGGTTTGGGTCCATTGGGATTGTGGACAGTGGGAGTGAATGGGAAGGGTTTTGGGTCGATTGGGATTGTGGACAGTGGGAGTGAAAGGGAAGGGGTTGGTGTCCATTGGGATTGTGGACAGTGGAGTGAATGGGAAGGGGTTTGGGATCCATTGGGATTGTGGACAGTTGGAGTGAATGGGAAGGGGTTTGGGTCCATTGGGATTGTGGACAGTGGAGTGAATGGGAAGGGGTTTGGGTCCATTGCGATTGTAGGCAGTGGGAGTGAATGGGAAGAGGTTTGGTCCATTGGGATTGTGGACAGTGAGAGTGAAAGGGAAGGGGTCTGGGACCATTGGGATTGTGGATTGTGGGAGTGAATGGGAAGGGGTTAGGGTCCATTGGGATTGTGGACAGTGGGAGTGAATGGGAAGGGGTTTGGGTCCATTGGGATTGTGGACAGTGGAGTGAATGGGAAGGGGTTTGGGTCCATTGTGATTGTAGGCAGTGGGAGTGAATGGGAAGAGGTTTGGTCCATTGGGATTGTGGACAGTGAGAGTGAAAGGGAACGGTTTTGGGACCATTGGGATTGTGGACAGTGGGAGTGAATGGGAAGGGGTTTGGGTCCATTGGGATTGTGGACAGTGGGAGTGAATGGGAAGTTGATTGGGTCTATTGGGATTGTGGACAGAGGGAATGATTGGGAAGGTGTTTGGGTCTATTGGGATTGTGGACAGAGGGAGTCAATGGGAAGGCCTTTTTTGTCCATTGGGATTGTGGACAGAGGACGTGAATGGGAAGGGGTTTGGCTCATTTGGGATTGTGGACAGTGGGAGTGAATGGGAATGGGTTTGGGTCCATTGTGATTGTGGACAGTGGGAGTGAATGGGAAGGGGTTTGGGTCCATTGGGATTGTGGACAATGGGAGTGAATTGGAAGGGGTTTGGGTCCATTGGGATTGTGGACAGTGGGAGTGAATGGGAAGTTGATTGGGTCTATTGGGATTGTGGACAGAGGGAGTGATTGGGAAGGTGTTTGGGTCTATTGGGATTGTGGACAGAGGGAGTCAATGGGAAATGGTTTGAGTCCATTGGGATTGTGGACAGTGGGAGTGAATGGGAAGAGTTTTGGGTCCATTGTGATTGTAGTCAGTGCGAGTGAATGGGAAGGGGTTTGGGTCCATTGGGATTGTGGACAGTGGGAGTGAATGGGAAGGGGTTTGGGTCCATTGTGATTGTGGACAGTGGGAGTGAAAGGGAAGGGTTCAGGTTCCATTGGGGTTGTGGACAGTGGGAGTGAATGGGAAGGGGTTTGGGTACATTGGGATTGTGGACAGTGGGAGGGAATGGGAATGGGTTTGGGTCCATTGTGATTGTGGGCAGGGGGAGTGAATGGGAAGAGGTTTGGTCCATTGGGATTGTGGACAGTGAGAGTGAAAGTGAACGGGTTTGGGTCCATTAGGATTGTGGACAGTGGGAGTGAATGGGAAGGGTTTTGGGTCGATTGGGATTGTGGACAGTGGGAGTGAAAGGGAAAGGGTTGGGGACCATTGGGATTGTGGACAGTGGAGTGAATGGGAAGGGGTTTGGGTCCATTGGGATTGTGGACAGTGGGAGTGAATGGGAAGGGGTTTGTGTCCATTGGGATTGTGGACCGTGGGAGTGAATGGGAAGAGGTTTGGGTCAATTAGGATTGTGGACAGTGGGAGTGAAAGGGAAGGTGTGGGGGTCCATTGTGGTTGTGGACAGTGGGAGTGAATGGGAAGGGTTTGGAGTCCATTGGGATTGTGGACAGGGGGATCGAATGGGAATGGGCCTGGGTCCATTGGGATTGTAGGCTTTGGGAGTGAATGGGAAGAGGTTTGGTTCGTTGTGATTTTGGACAGTGGGAGTGAAAGTGAACGGGTTTGTGTCCATTGGGATTGTGGACAGTGGGAGTGAATGGGAAGGGGTTTGGATCCATTGGGATTGTGGACAGTGGGAGTGAATGGGAAGGGGTTTGGGTCCATTGGGATTTTGGACATTGGGAGTGAATGGGAAGGTGTTTGGGTCTATTGGGATTGTGGACAGAGGGAGTGAATGGGAAATGGTTTGAGTCCATTGGGAGTGTGGACATTGGGAGTGAATTGGAAGAGGTTTGGGTCCATTAGGATTGTGGACAGTGGGAGTGAATGGATAGGGTTTTGGGTCGATTGGGATTGTGGACAGTGGGAGTGAAAGGGAAGGGGTTGGGGTCCATTGGGATTGTTGACAGTGGAGTGAATGGGAAGGGGTTTGGGTCCATTGGGATTGTGGACAGTGGGAGTGAAAGCGAAGGTGTGGGGGTCCATTGGGGGTGTGGACAGTGGGAGTGAATGGGAAGGGGTTGGGTTCCATTGGGATTGTGGACAAGGGGAGGGAATGGGAAGTTGATTGTGTCTATTGGGACTGTGGACAGAGGGAATGATTGGGAAGGTGTTTGGGTCTATTGGGATTGTGGACAGTGGGAGTGAATGGGAAGGCCTTTTTTGTCCATTGGGATTGTGGACAGAGGACGTGAATGGGAAGGGGTTTGGCTCATTTGGGATTGTGGACAGTGGGAGTGAATGGGAATGGGTTTGGGTCCATTGTGATTGTGGACAGTGGGAGTGAATGGGAAGGGGTTTGGGACCATTGGGATTGTGCACAGTGGTAGTAAATTGGAAGGGGTTTGGGTCCATTGTGATTGTAGTCAGTGCGAGTGAATGGGAAGAGGTTTGGTCCATTGGGATTGTGGACAGAGGGACTGATTTGGAAGGTGTTTGTTTCTATTGGGATTGTGGACAGAGGGAATGAATGGAAAATGGTTTGAGTCCTTTGGGATTGTGGACTTTGGGAGTGAATGGGAAGGGGTTTGGGTCCATTGGGATTGTGGGCAGTGGGAGTGAATGGGAAGGGGTTTGGGTCCATTGGGATTGTGGACAGAGGGAGTGAATGGGAAGGGGTTTGGGTCCATTGGGATTGTGGACAGTGGGAGTGAAAGGGAAGGGGTCAGGTTCCATTGGGGTTGTGGACAGTGGGAGTGAATGGGAAGGGGTTTGGGTACATTGGGATTGTGGACAGTAGGAGGGAATGGGAATGGGTTTGGGTCCATTGTGATTGTGGGCAGGGGGAGTGAATGGGAAGAGGTTTGGTCCATTGGGATTGTGGACAGTGAGAGTGAAAGTGAACGGGTTTGGGTCCATTAGGATTGTGGACAGTGGGAGTGAATGGGAAGGGTTTTGGGTCGATTGGGATTGTGGACAGTGGGAGTGAAAGGGAAAGGGTTGGGGACCATTGGGATTGTGGACAGTGGAGTGAATGGGAAGGGGTTTGGGTCCATTGGGATTGTGGACAGTGGGAGTGAATGGGAAGGGGTTTGTGTCCATTGGGATTGTGGACCGTGGGAGTGAATGGGAAGAGGTTTGGGTCAATTAGGATTGTGGACAGTGGGAGTGAAAGGGAAGGTGTGGGGGTCCATTGTGGTTTTGGACAGTGGGAGTGAAAGGGAAGGGGTTGGGGACCATTGGGATTGTGGACAGTGAGAGTGAAAGTGAACGGGTTTGGGTCCATTAGGATTGTGGACAGTGGGAGTGAATGGGAAGGGATTTGGGTCGATTGGGATTGTGGACAGTGGGAGTGAAAGGGAAGGGGTTGGGGTCCATTGGGATTGTGGACAGTGGAGTGAATGGGAAGGGGTTTGGGTCCATTGGGATTTTGGACAGTGGGAGTGAATGGGAAGGGGTTTGGGTCCATTGGGATTGTGGACCGTGGGAGTGAATGGGAAGAGGTTTGGGTCAATTAGGATTGTGGACAGTGGGAGTGAAAGGGAAGGTGTGGGGGTCCATTGTGGTTTTGGACAGTGGGAGTGAATGGGAAGGGGATGGAGTCCATTGGGATTTTGGACAGTGGGAGTGAATGGGATTGGGATTGGGTCCATTGGGATTGTAGGCTTTGGGAGTGAATGGGAAGAGGTTTGGTCCGTTGAGATTTTGGACAGTGGGAGTGAAAGTGAACGGGTTTGGGACCATTGGGATTGTGGACAGTGGGAGTGAATGGGAAGGGGTTAGGGTCCATTGGGATTGTGGACAGTGGGAGTGAATGGGAAGGGGTTTGGGTCCATTGGGATTGTGGACAGTGGGAGTGAATGGGAAGGTGTTTGGTTCTATTGGGATTGTGGACAGAGGGAGTGAATGGGAAATGGTTTGAGTCCATTGGGATTGTGGACATTGGGAGTGAATGGGAAGGGGTTTGGGTCCATTAGGATTGTGGACAGTGGGAGTGAATGGGAAGGGTTTTGGGTCGATTGGGATTGTGGACAGTGGGAGTGAAAGGGAAGGGGTTGGGGTCCATTGGGATTGTTGACAGTGGAGTGAATGGGAAGGGGTTTGGGTCCATTGGGATTGTGGACAGTGGGAGTGAAAGGGAAGTTGTGGGGGTCCATTGGGGGTGTGGACAGTGGGAGTGAATGGGAAGGGGTTGGGTTCCATTGGGATTGTGGACAGGGGGAGGGAATGGGAAGTTGATTGTGTCTATTGGGACTGTGGACAGAGGGAGTGATTGGGAAGGTGTTTGGGTCTATTGGGATTGTGGACAGAGGGAGTGAATGGGAAATGGTTTGAGTCCATTGAGATTGTGGACAGTGGGAGTGAATGGGAAGGCCTTTTTTGTCCATTGGGATTGTGGAAAGAGGACGTGAATGGGAAGGGGTTTGGCTCATTTGGGATTGTGGACAGTGGGAGTGAATGGGAATGGGTTTGGGTCCATTGTGATTGTGGACAGTGGGAGTAAATGGGAAGGGGTTTGGGTCCATTGAGATTGTAGGCAGTGGGAGTGAAAGGGAAGAGGTTTGGTTCTTTGGGATTGTGGACAGTGAGAGTGAAAGGGAACGGGTTTGGGACCATTGGGATTGTGGACAGTGGGAGTAAATGGGAAGGGGTTTGGGTCCATTGGGATTGTGGACAGTGGGAGTGAATGGGAAGTTGTTTGGGTCTATTGGGATTGTGGACAGAGGGATTGATTGGGAAGGTGTTTGGGTCTATTGGGATTGTGGACAGAGGGACTGAATGGGAAATGTTTTGAGTCCATTGGGATTGTGGACATTGGGAGTGAATGGGAAGAGGTTTGGGTCCATTGGGATTGTGGGCAGTGGGAGTGAATGGGAAGGGGTTTGGGACCATTGGGATTGTGGACAGTGGGAGTGAATGGGAATGGGTTTGGGTCCATTGTGATTGTAGGCAGTGGGAGTGAATGGGAAGAGTTTTGGGTCCATTGGGATTGTGGACAGTGGGAGTGAATGGGATGTTGATGGGGTCTATTGGGATTGTGGACAGAGGGAGTGATTGGGAAGGTCTTTGGTCCTAATGGAATTGTGGACAGAGGGAGTGAATGGGAAATGGTTTGAGTCCATTGGGATTGAGGACATTGGGAGTGAATGGGAAGGCGTTTGGGTCCATTGGAATTGTGGACAGTGGGAGCGAATGTGAAGGGTTTTGAGTCGATTGGGATTGTGGACAGTAGGAGTAAAAGGGAAGGGATTGGGGTGCATTGGGATTGTGGACAGTGGAGTGAATGGGAAGGGGTTTGGGTCCATTGGGATTGTGGACAGTGGGAGTGAATGGAAAGGGTTTGTGTCCATTGGGATTGTGGACCGTGGGAGTGAATGGGAAGAGGTGTGGGTCAATTAGAATTGTGGACAGTGGGAGTGAAAGGGAAGGGGTGGGGGTCCATTGGGGTTGTGGACAGTGGGAGTGAATGGGAAGGGGTTTGGGTCCATTGGGTTTGTGGACAGTGGGAAAGAATGGGAAGGGGTTAGGGTCCAATGGGATTGTGGACAGTGGGAGTGAATGGGAAGGGGATTGGGTCCATTGGGATTGTGGACAGTGCAGTGAATGGGAAGGGGTTTGGGTCCATTGCGATTGTAGGCAGTGGGAGTGAATTGGAAGAGGTTTGGTCCATTGGGATTGTGGACAGTGGGAGTGAATGGGAAGGAGTTTAGGTCCATTGGAATTGTGTACATTGGGAGTGAATGGGAAGGGGTTTCGGACGATTGGGATTCTGTACATTGGGAGTGAAAGGGAAGGGGTTGGTGTCCATTCGGATTGAGGACATTGGGAGTGAATGGTAAGGGACTTGGGTCCATTGGGATTGTGGACAGTGGGAGTGAATGGGAAGGGGTTTGGGTCGATTGGGATTGTGGACAGTGGGAGTGAATGGGAAGTTGATGGGGTCTATTGGGATAGTGGACAGAGGGAGTGATTGGGAAGGTGTTTGGTCCTATTGGAATTGTGGACAGAGGGAGTGAATGGGAAATGGTTTGAGTCCATTGGGATTGTGGACATTGCGAGTGAATGGGAAGGGGTTTGGGTCCATTGGGATTGTGGACAGTGAGAGTGAATGGGAAGGGTTTTGGGTCGATTGGAATTGTGGACAGTGGGAGTGAATGGGAATGGGTTTGGGTCCATTGTGATTGTGGACAGTGGGAGTAAATGGGAAGGGGTTTGGGTCCATTGAGATTGTAGGCAGTGGGAGTGAAAGGGAAGAGGTTTGGTTCTTTGGGATTGTGGACAGTGAGAGTGAAAGGGAACGGGTTTGGGACCATTGGGATTGTGGACAGTGGGAGTAAATGGGAAGGGGTTTGGGTCCATTGGGATTGTGGACAGTGGGAGTGAATGGGAAGTTGTTTGGGTCTATTGGGATTGTGGACAGAGGGATTGATTGGGAAGGTGTTTGGGTCTATTGGGATTGTGGACAGAGGGACTGAATGGGAAATGTTTTGAGTCCATTGGGATTGTGGACATTGGGAGTGAATGGGAAGAGGTTTGGGTCCATTGGGATTGTGGGCAGTGGGAGTGAATGGGAAGGGGTTTGGGTCCATTGGGATTGTGGACAGTGGGAGTGAATGGGAATGGGTTTGGGTCCATTGTGATTGTAGGCAGTGGGAGTGAATGGGAAGAGTTTTGGGTCCATTGGGATTGTGGACAGTGGGAGTGAATGGGATGTTGATGGGGTCTATTGGGATTGTGGACAGAGGGAGTGATTGGGAAGGTCTTTGGTCCTAATGGAATTGTGGACAGAGGGAGTGAATGGGAAATGGTTTGAGTCCATTGGGATTGAGGACATTGGGAGTGAATGGGAAGGCGTTTGGGTCCATTGGAATTGTGGACAGTGGGAGCGAATGTGAAGGGTTTTGAGTCGATTGGGATTTTGGACAGTAGGAGTAAAAGGGAAGGGATTGGGGTGCATTGGGATTGTGGACAGTGGAGTGAATGGGAAGGGGTTTGGGTCCATTGGGATTGTGGACAGTGGGAGTGAATGGAAAGGGTTTGTGTCCATTGGGATTGTGGACCGTGGGAGTGAATGGGAAGAGGTGTGGGTCAATTAGAATTGTGGACAGTGGGAGTGAAAGGGAAGGGGTGGGGGTCCATTGGGGTTGTGGACAGTGGGAGTGAATGGGAAGGGGTTTGGGTCCATTGGGTTTGTGGACAGTGGGAAAGAATGGGAAGGGGTTAGGGTCCATTGGGATTGTGGACAGTGGGAGTGAATGGGAAGGGGATTGGGTCCATTGGGATTGTGGACAGTGCAGTGAATGGGAAGGGGTTTGGGTCCATTGCGATTGTAGGCAGTGGGAGTGAATTGGAAGAGGTTTGGTCCATTGGGATTGTGGACAGTGGGAGTGAATGGGAAGGAGTTTAGGTCCATTGGAATTGTGTACATTGGGAGTGAATGGGAAGGGGTTTCGGACGATTGGGATTCTGTACATTGGGAGTGAAAGGGAAGGGGTTGGTGTCCATTCGGATTGAGGACATTGGGAGTGAATGGTAAGGGACTTGGGTCCATTGGGATTGTGGACAGTGGGAGTGAATGGGAAGGGGTTTGGGTCGATTGGGATTGTGGACAGTGGGAGTGAATGGGAATTTGATGGGGTCTATTGGGATAGTGGACAGAGGGAGTGATTGGGAAGGTGTTTGGTCCTATTGGAATTGTGGACAGAGGGAGTGAATGGGAAATGGTTTGAGTCCATTGGGATTGTGGACATTGCGAGTGAATGGGAAGGGGTTTGGGTCCATTGGGATTGTGGACAGTGAGAGTGAATGGGAAGGGTTTTGGGTCGATTGGAATTGTGGACAGTGGGAGTGAAAGGGAAGGGGTTGGTGTCCATTGGGATTGTGGACAGTGGAGTGAATGGGAAGGGGTTTGGGATCCATTGGGATTGTGGACAGTGGGTGTGAATGGGAAGGGGTTTGGGTCCATTGGGATTGTGGACAGTGGAGTGAATGGGAAGGGGTTTGGGTCCATTGCGATTGTAGGCAGTGGGAGTTAATGGGAAGAGGTTTGGTCCATTGGGATTGTGGACAGTGAGAGTGAAAGGGAACGGGTTTGGGACCTTTGGGATTGTGGATTGTGGGAGTCAATGGGCAGGGGTTAGGGTCCATTGGGATTGTGGACAGTGGGAGTGAATGGGAAGGGGTTTGGGTCCATTGGGATTGTGGACAGTGGTAGTGAATGGGAATGGGTTTGGGTCCATTGTGATTGTAGGCAGTGGGAGTGAATGTGAAGAGGTTTGGTCCATTGGGATTGTGGACAGTGAGAGTGAAAGGGAACGAGTTTGGGACCATTGGGATTGTGGACAGTGGGAGTGAATGGGAAGGGGTTTGGGTCCATTGGGATTGTGGACAGTGGGAGTGAATGGGAAGTTGATGGGGTCTATTGGGATTGTGGACAGAGGGTGTGATTGGGAAGGTGATTGGTCCTATTGGAATTGTGGACAGAGGGAGTGAATGGGAAATGGTTTGAGTCCATTGGGATTGTGGACATTGGGAGTGAATGGGAAGGGGTTTGGGTCTATTGGGATTATGGACAGTGAGAGTGAATGGGAAGGGTTTTGGGTCGATTGGGATTGTGGACAGTGGGAGAGAAAGGGAAGGGGTTTGGGGTCCATTGGGATTGTGGACTTTGGAGTGAATGGGAAGGGGTTTGCGTCCATTGGAATTGTGGACAGTGGGTGTGAATGGGAAGAGGTTTGGGTCAATTAGAATTGTGGACAGTGGGAGTGAAAGGGAAGGGTTGGGGGTCCATTGGGGTTGTGGACAGTGGGACTGAATGGTAAGGGGTTGGAGTCCATTGGGATTGTGGACGGGGGAGTGAATGGGAATGGGTTTGGGGCGACTGGGATTGTAGGCTTTGGGAGTGAATGGGAGGTGGTTTGGTCCGTTGGGATTTTGGACAGTGAGAGTGAAAGGGAAGGGGTTGGGTCCATTGGGATTGTGGACAGTGGGAGTGAATGGGAATGGCTTTGGGTCCATTGGGATTGTGGACGGGGGAGTGAATGGGAAGGAGTTTAGGTCCATTGGAATTGTGTACATTGGGAGTGAAACGGAAGGGATTTCGGACGATTGGGATTGTGTACAGTGGGAGTGAAAGGGACGGGGTTGGGGTCCACTGGGATTGAGGACAGTGGGAGTGAATGGGAAGGGGTTTGGGTCCATTGGGATTGTGGACAGTGGGAGTTGAATGGGAAGGGGTTTGTGTCCATTGGGATTGTAGACCATTGGAGCGAATGGGAAGAGGTTTGGGTCGATTGGGATTGTGTACAGTGGGAGTGAATGGGAAGTTGATGGGGTATATTGGGATTGTGGACAGAGGGAGTGATTGGGAAGGTGTTTGGTCCTATTGGAATTGTGGACAGAGGGAGTGAATGGGAAATAGTTTGAGTCCATTGGGATTGAGGACATTGGGAGTGAATGGGAAGGCGTTTGGGTCCATTGGAATTGTGGACAGTGGGACCGAATGTGAAGGGTTTTGAGTCGATTGGGATTGTGGACAGTAGGAGTAAAAGGGAAGGGATTGGGGTGCATTGGGATTGTGGACAGTGGAGTGAATGGGAAGGGGTTTGGGTCCATTGGGATTGTGGACAGTGGGAGTGAATGGAAAGGGTTTGTGTCCATTGGGATTGTGGACCGTGGGAGTGAATGGGAAGAGGTGTGGGTCAATTAGAATTGTGGACAGTGGGAGTGAAAGGGAAGGGGTGGGGGTCCATTGGGGTTGTGGACAGTGGGAGTGAATGGGAAGGGGTTTGGGTCCATTGGGTTTGTGGACAGTGGGAAAGAATGGGAAGGGGTTAGGGTCCATTGGGATTGTGGACAGTGGGAGTGAATGGGAAGGGGATTGGGTCCATTGGGATTGTGGACAGTGCAGTGAATGGGAAGGGGTTTGGGTCCATTGCGATTGTAGGCAGTGGGAGTGAATGGGAAGAGGTTTGGTCCATTGGGATTGTGGACAGTGGGAGTGAATGGGAAGGAGTTTAGGTCCATTGGAATTGTGTACATTGGGAGTGAATGGGAAGGGGTTTCGGACGATTGGGATTCTGTACATTGGGAGTGAAAGGGAAGGGGTTGGTGTCCATTGGGATTGAGGACATTGGGAGTGAATGGTAAGGGGTTTGGTCCATTGGGATTGTGGACAGTGGGAGTGAATGGGAAGGGGTTTGGGTCGATTGGGATTGTGGACAGTGGGAGTGAATGGGAAGTTGATGGGGTCTATTGGGATAGTGGACAGAGGGAGTGATTGGGAAGGTGTTTGGTCCTATTGGAATTGTGGACAGAGGGAGTGAATGGGAAATGGATTGAGTCCATTGGGATTGTGGACATTGCGAGTGAATGGGAAGGGGTTTGGGTCCATTGGGATTGTGGACAGTGAGAGTGAATGGGAAGGGTTTTGGGTCGATTGGAATTGTGGACAGTGGGAGTGAAAGGGAAGGGGTTGGTGTCCATTGGGATTGTGGACAGTGGAGTGAATGGGAAGGGGTTTGGGATCCATTGGGATTGTGGACAGTGGGTGTGAATGGGAAGGGGTTTGGGTCCATTGGGATTGTGGACAGTGGAGTGAATGGGAAGGGGTTTGGGTCCATTGCGATTGTAGGCAGTGGGAGTTAATGGGAAGAGGTTTGGTCCATTGGGATTGTGGACAGTGAGAGTGAAAGGGAACGGGTTTGGGACCTTTGGGATTGTGGATTGTGGGAGTCAATGGGCAGGGGTTAGGGTCCATTGGGATTGTGGACAGTGGGAGTGAATGGGAAGGGGTTTGGGTCCATTGGGATTGTGGACAGTGGTAGTGAATGGGAATGGGTTTGGGTCCATTGTGATTGTAGGCAGTGGGAGTGAATGTGAAGAGGTTTGGTCCATTGGGATTGTGGACAGTGAGAGTGAAAGGGAACGAGTTTGGGACCATTGGGATTGTGGACAGTGGGAGTGAATGGGAAGGGGTTTGGGTCCATTGGGATTGTGGACAGTGGGAGTGAATGGGAAGTTGATGGGGTCTATTGGGATTGTGGACAGAGGGAATGATTGGGAAGGTGTTTGGGTCTATTGGGATTGTGGACAGTGGGAGTGAATGGGAAGGCCTTTTTTGTCCATTGGGATTGTGGACAGAGGACGTGAATGGGAAGGGGTTTGGCTCATTTGGGATTGTGGACAGTGGGAGTGAATGGGAATGGGTTTGGGTCCATTGTGATTGTGGACAGTGGGAGTGAATGGGAAGGGGTTTGGGACCATTGGGATTGTGCACAGTGGTAGTAAATTGGAAGGGGTTTGGGTCCATTGGGATTGTGGACAGTGGGAGTGAATGGGAAGTTGTTTGGGTCTATTGGGATTGTGGACTGAGGGATTGATTGGGAAGGTGTTTGGTTCTATTGGGATTGTGGACAGAGGGACTGAATGGGAAATGGCTTGAGTCCATTGGGATTGTGGACATTGGGAGTGAATGGGAAGAGGTTTGGGTCCATTGGGATTGTGGGCAGTGGGAGTGAATGGGAAGGGGTTTGGGTCCATTGGGATTGTGGACAGAGGGAGTGAATGGAAGGGGTTTGGGTCCATTGGGATTGTGGACAGTGGGAGTGAAAGGGAAGGGGTCAGGTTCCATTGGGGTTGTGGACAGTGGGAGTGAATGGGAAGGGGTTTGGGTACATTGGGATTGTGGACAGTAGGAGGGAATGGGAATGGGTTTGGGTCCATTGTGATTGTGGGCAGGGGGAGTGAATGGGAAGAGGTTTGGTCCATTGGGATTGTGGACAGTGAGAGTGAAAGTGAACGGGTTTGGGTCCATTAGGATTGTGGACAGTGGGAGTGAATGGGAAGGGTTTTGGGTCGATTGGGATTGTGGACAGTGGGAGTGAAAGGGAAAGGGTTGGGGACCATTGGGATTGTGGACAGTGGAGTGAATGGGAAGGGGTTTGGGTCCATTGGGATTGTGGACAGTGGGAGTGAATGGGAAGGGGTTTGTGTCCATTGGGATTGTGGACCGTGGGAGTGAATGGGAAGAGGTTTGGGTCAATTAGGATTGTGGACAGTGGGAGTGAAAGGGAAGGTGTGGGGGTCCATTGTGGTTTTGGACAGTGGGAGTGAAAGGGAAGGGGTTGGGGACCATTGGGATTGTGGACAGTGAGAGTGAAAGTGAACGGGTTTGGGTCCATTAGGATTGTGGACAGTGGGAGTGAATGGGAAGGGATTTGGGTCGATTGGGATTGTGGACAGTGGGAGTGAAAGGGAAGGGGTTGGGGACCATTGGGATTGTGGACAGTGGAGTGAATGGGAAGGGGTTTGGGTCCATTGGGATTTTGGACAGTGGGAGTGAATGGGAAGGGGTTTGTGTCCATTGGGATTGTGGACCGTGGGAGTGAATGGGAAGAGGTTTGGGTCAATTAGGATTGTGGACAGTGGGAGTGAAAGGGAAGGTGTGGGGGTCCATTGTGGTTTTGGACAGTGGGAGTGAATGGGAAGGGGTTGGAGTCCATTGGGATTGTGGACAGGGGGAGCGAATGGGAATGGGCTTGGGTCCATTGGGATTGTAGGCTTTGGGAGTGAATGGGAAGAGGTTTGGTCCGTTGTGATTTTGGACAGTGGGAGTGAAAGTGAACGGGTTTGTGTCCATTGGGATTGTGGACAGTCGGAGTGAATGGGAAGGGGTTTGGATCCATTGGGATTGTGGACAGTGGGAGTGAATGGGAAGGGGTTTGGGTCCATTGGGATTGTGGACATTGGGAGTGAATGGGAAGGTGTTTGGGTCTATTGGGATTGTGGACAGAGGGAGTGAATGGGAAATGGTTTGAGTCCATTGGGAGTGTGGACATTGGGAGTGAATTGGAAGAGGTTTGGGTCCATTAGGATTGTGGACAGTGGGAGTGAATGGGAAGGGTTTTGGGTCGATTGGGATTGTGGACAGTGGGAGTGAAAGGGAAGGGGTTGGGGTCCATTGGGATTGTTGACAGTGGAGTGAATGGGAAGGGGTTTGGGTCCATTGGGATTGTGGACAGTGGGAGTGAAAGTGAAGTTGTGGGGGTCCATTGGGGGTGTGGACAGTGGGAGTGAATGGGAAGGGGTTGGGTTCCATTGGGATTGTGGACAGGGGGAGGGAATGGGAAGTTGATTGTGTCTATTGGGACTGTGGACAGAGGGAGTGATTGGGAAGGTGTTTGGGTCTATTGGGATTGTGGACAGAGGGAGTGAATGGGAAATGGTTTGAGTCCATTGGGATTGTGGACAGTGGGAGTGAATGGGAAGGCCTTTTTTGTCCATTGGGATTGTGGAAAGAGGACGTGAATGGGAAGGGGTTTGGCTCATTTGGGATTGTGGACAGTGGGAGTGAATGGGAATGGGTTTGGGTCCATTGTGATTGTGGACAGTGGGAGTTAATGGGAAGGGGTTTGGGTCCATTGAGATTGTAGGCAGTGGGAGTGAAAGGGAAGAGGTTTGGTTCTTTGGGATTGTGGACAGTGAGAGTGAAAGGGAACGGGTTTGGGACCATTGGGATTGTGGACAGTGGGAGTAAATGGGAAGGGGTTTGGGTCCATTGGGATTGTGGACAGTGGGAGTGAATGGGAAGTTGTTTGGGTCTATTGGGATTGTGGACAGAGGGATTGATTGGGAAGGTGTTTGGGTCTATTGGGATTGTGGACAGAGGGACTGAATGGGAAATGTTTTGAGTCCATTGGGATTGTGGACATTGGGAGTGAATGGGAAGAGGTTTGGGTCCATTGGGATTGTGGGCAGTGGGAGTGAATGGGAAGGGGTTTGGGACATTTGGGATTGTGGACAGTGGGAGTGAATGGGAATGGGTTTGGGTCCATTGTGATTGTAGGCAGTGGGAGTGAATGGGAAGAGTTTTGGGTCCATTGGGATTGTGGACAGTGGGAGTGAATGGGATGTTGATGGGGTCTATTGGGATTGTGGACAGAGGGAGTGATTGGGAAGGTCTTTGGTCCTAATGGAATTGTGGACAGAGGGAGTGAATGGGAAATGGTTTGAGTCCATTGGGATTGAGGACATTGGGAGTGAATGGGAAGGCGTTTGGGTCCATTGGAATTGTGGACAGTGGGAGCGAATGTGAAGGGTTTTGAGTCGATTGGGATTGTGGACAGTAGGAGTAAAAGGGAAGGGATTGGGGTGCATTGGGATTGTGGACAGTGGAGTGAATGGGAAGGGGTTTGGGTCCATTGGGATTGTGGACAGTGGGAGTGAATGGAAAGGGTTTGTGTCCATTGGGATTGTGGACCGTGGGAGTGAATGGGAAGAGGTGTGGGTCAATTAGAATTGTGGACAGTGGGAGTGAAAGGGAAGGGGTGGGGGTCCATTGGGGTTGTGGACAGTGGGAGTGAATGGGAAGGGGTTTGGGTCCATTGGGTTTGTGGACAGTGGGAAAGAATGGGAAGGGGTTAGGGTCCAATGGGATTGTGGACAGTGGGAGTGAATGGGAAGGGGATTGGGTCCATTGGGATTGTGGACAGTGCAGTGAATGGGAAGGGGTTTGGGTCCATTGCGATTGTAGGCAGTGGGAGTGAATTGGAAGAGGTTTGGTCCATTGGGATTGTGGACAGTGGGAGTGAATGGGAAGGAGTTTAGGTCCATTGGAATTGTGTACATTGGGAGTGAATGGGAAGGGGTTTCGGACGATTGGGATTCTGTACATTGGGAGTGAAAGGGAAGGGGTTGGTGTCCATTCGGATTGAGGACATTGGGAGTGAATGGTAAGGGGTTGGGTCCATTGGGATTGTGGACAGTGGGAGTGAATGGGAAGGGGTTTGGGTCGATTGGGATTGTGGACAGTGGGAGTGAATGGGAAGTTGATGGGGTCTATTGGGATAGTGGACAGAGGGAGTGATTGGGAAGGTGTTTGGTCCTATTGGAATTGTGGACAGAGGGAGTGAATGGGAAATGGTTTGAGTCCATTGGGATTGTGGACATTGCGAGTGAATGGGAAGGGTTTGGGTCCATTGGGATTGTGGACAGTGAGAGTGAATGGGAAGGGTTTTGGGTCGATTGGAATTGTGGACAGTGGGAGTGAAAGGGAAGGGGTTGGTGTCCATTGGGATTGTGGACAGTGGAGTGAATGGGAAGGGGTTTGGGATCCATTGGGATTGTGGACAGTGGGTGTGAATGGGAAGGGGTTTGGGTCCATTGGGATTGTGGACAGTGGAGTGAATGGGAAGGGGTTTGGGTCCATTGCGATTGTAGGCAGTGGGAGTTAATGGGAAGAGGTTTGGTCCATTGGGATTGTGGACAGTGAGAGTGAAAGGGAACGGGTTTGGGACCTTTGGGATTGTGGATTGTGGGAGCCAATGGGCAGGGGTTAGGGTCCATTGGGATTGTGGACAGTGGGAGTGAATGGGAAGGGGTTTGGGTCCATTGGGATTGTGGACAGTGGTAGTGAATGGGAATGGGTTTGGGTCCATTGTGATTGTAGGCAGTGGGAGTGAATGTGAAGAGGTTTGGTCCATTGGGATTGTGGACAGTGAGAGTGAAAGGGAACGAGTTTGGGACCATTGGGATTGTGGACAGTGGGAGTGAATGGGAAGGGGTTTGGGTCCATTGGGATTGTGGACAGTGGGAGTGAATGGGAAGTTGATGGGGTCTATTGGGATTGTGGACAGAGGGTGTGATTGGGAAGGTGATTGGTCCTATTGGAATTGTGGACATGGGAGTGAATGGGAAATGTTTTGAGTCCATTGGGATTGTGGACATTGGGAGTGAATGGGAAGGGGTTTGGGTCTATTGGGATTATGGACAGTGAGAGTGAATGGGAAGGGTTTTGGGTCGATTGGGATTGTGGACAGTGGGAGAGAAAGGGAAGGGGCTTGGGGTCCATTGGGATTGTGGACTTTGGAGTGAATGGGAAGGGGTTTGCGTCCATTGGGATTGTGGACAGTGGGTGTGAATGGGAAGAGGTTTGGGTCAATTAGAATTGTGGACAGTGGGAGTGAAAGGGAAGGGTTGGGGGTCCATTGGGGTTGTGGACAGTGGGACTGAATGGTAAGGGGTTGGAGTCCATTGGGATTGTGGACGGGGGAGTGAATGGGAATGGGTTTGGGGCGACTGGGATTGTAGGCTTTGGGAGTGAATGGGAGGTGGTTTGGTCCGTTGGGATTTTGGACAGTGAGAGTGAAAGGGAAGGGGTTGGGTCCATTGGGATTGTGGACAGTGGGAGTGAATGGGAATGGCTTTGGGTCCATTGGGATTGTGGACGGGGGGAGTGAATGGGAAGGAGTTTAGGTCCATTGGAATTGTGTACATTGGGAGTGAAACGGAAGGGATTTCGGACGATTGGGATTGTGTACAGTGGGAGTGAAAGGGACGGGGTTGGGGTCCACTGGGATTGAGGACAGTGGGAGTGAATGGGAAGGGGTTTGGGTCCATTGGGATTGTGGACAGTGGGAGTTGAATGGGAAGGGGTTTGTGTCCATTGGGATTGTAGACCATTGGAGCGAATGGGAAGAGGTTTGGGTCGATTGGGATTGTGTACAGTGGGAGTGAATGGGAAGTTGATGGGGTCTATTGGGATTGTGGACAGAGGGAGTGATTGGGAAGGTGTTTGGTCCTATTGGAATTGTGGACAGAGGGAGTGAATGGGAAATAGTTTGGGTCCATTGGAATTGTGGACAGTGGGAGCGAATGTGAAGGGTTTTGAGTCGATTGGGATTGTGGACAGTAGGAGTAAAAGGGAAGGGATTGGGGTGCATTGGGATTGTGGACAGTGGAGTGAATGGGAAGGGGTTTGGGTCCATTGGGATTGTGGACAGTGGGAGTGAATGGAAAGGGTTTGTGTCCATTGGGATTGTGGACCGTGGGAGTGAATGGGAAGAGGTGTGGGTCAATTAGAATTGTGGACAGTGGGAGTGAAAGGGAAGGGGTGGGGGTCCATTGGGGTTGTGGACAGTGGGAGTGAATGGGAAGGGGTTTGGGTCCATTGGGTTTGTGGACAGTGGGAAAGAATGGGAAGGGGTTAGGGTCCATTGGGATTGTGGACAGTGGGAGTGAATGGGAAGGGGATTGGGTCCATTGGGATTGTGGACAGTGCAGTGAATGGGAAGGGGTTTGGGTCCATTGCGATTGTAGGCAGTGGGAGTGAATGGGAAGAGGTTTGGTCCATTGGGATTGTGGACAGTGGGAGTGAATGGGAAGGAGTTTAGGTCCATTGGAATTGTGTACATTGGGAGTGAATGGGAAGGGGTTTCGGACGATTGGGATTCTGTACATTGGGAGTGAAAGGGAAGGGGTTGGTGTCCTTTGGGATTGAGGACATTGGGAGTGAATGGTAAGGGGTTGGGTCCATTGGGATTGTGGACAGTGGGAGTGAATGGGAAGGGGTTTGGGTCGATTGGGATTGTGGACAGTGGGAGTGAATGGGAAGTTGATGGGGTCTATTGGGATAGTGGACAGAGGGAGTGATTGGGAAGGTGTTTGGTCCTATTGGAATTGTGGACAGAGGGAGTGAATGGGAAATGGTTTGAGTCCATTGGGATTGTGGACATTGCGAGTGAATGGGAAGGGGTTTGGGTCCATTGGGATTGTGGACAGTGAGAGTGAATGGGAAGGGTTTTGGGTCGATTGGAATTGTGGACAGTGGGAGTGAAAGGGAAGGGGTTGGTGTCCATTGGGATTGTGGACAGTGGGAGTGAATGGGAAGGGGTTAGGGTCCATTGGGATTGTTGGACAGTGAGAGTGAATGGGAAGGGGTTTGGGTCCATTGGGATTGTGGACAGTGGAGTGAAAAGGCAGGGTTATGGGTCCATTGTGATTCAAGGCAGTGGGAGTGAATGGGAAGAGGCTTGGACCATTGGGATTGTGGACAGTGAGAGTGAAAGGGAACGGGTTTGGGACCATTGGGATTGTGGACAGTGGGAGTGAATGGGAAGGGGTTAGGGTCCATTGGGATTGTGGACAGTGGGAGTGAATGGGAAGGGGTTTGGGTCCATTGGGATTGTGGACAGTGGTAGTGAATGGGAATGGGTTTGGGTCCATTGTGATTGTAGGCAGTGGGAGTGAATGTGAAGAGGTTAGGTCCATTGGGATTGTGGACAGTGAGAGTGAAAGGGAACGAGTTTGGGACCATTGGGATTGTGGACAGTGGGAGTGAATGGGAAGGGGTTTGGGTCCATTGGGATTGTGGACAGTGGGAGTGAATGGGAAGTTGATGGGGTCTATTGGGATTGTGGACAGAGGGTGTGATTGGGAAGGTGTTTGGTCCTATTGGAATTGTGGACAGAGGGAGTGAATGGGAAATGGTTTGAGTCCATTGGGATTGTGGACATTGGGAGTGAATGGGAAGGGGTTTGGGTCTATTGGGATTATGGACAGTGAGAGTGAATGGGAAGGGTTTTGGGTCGATTGGGATTGTGGACAGTGGGAGAGAAAGGGAAGGGGTTTGGGGTCCATTGGGATTGTGGACTTTGGAGTGAATGGGAAGGGGTTTGCGTCCATTGGGATTGTGGACAGTGGGTGTGAATGGGAAGAGGTTTGGGTCAATTAGAATTGTGGACAGTGGGAGTGAAAGGGAAGGGTTGGGGGTCCATTGGGGTTGTGGACAGTGGGACTGAATGGTAAGGGGTTGGAGTCCATTGGGATTGTGGATGGGGGAGTGAATGGGAATGGGTTTGGGGCGACTGGGATTGTAGGCTTTGGGAGTGAATGGGAGGTGGTTTGGTCCGTTGGGATTTTGGACAGTGAGAGTGAAAGGGAAGGGGTTGGGTCCATTGGGATTGTGGACAGTGGGAGTGAATGGGAATGGCTTTGGGTCCATTGGGATTGTGGACGGGGGAGTGAATGGGAAGGAGTTTAGGTCCATTGGAATTGTGTACAGTGGGAGTGAAACGGAAGGGATTTCGGACGATTGGGATTGTGTACAGTGGGAGTGAAAGGGACGGGGTTGGGGTCCACTGGGATTGAGGACAGTGGGAGTGAATGGGAAGGGGTTTGGGTCCATTGGGATTGTGGACAGTGGGAGTTGAATGGGAAGGGGTTTGTGTCCATTGGGATTGTAGACCATTGGAGCGAATGGGAAGAGGTTTGGGTCGATTGGGATTGTGTACAGTGGGAGTGAATGGGAAGTTGATGGGGTCTATTGGGATTGTGGACAGAGGGAGTGATTGGGAAGGTGTTTGGTCCTATTGGAATTGTGGACAGAGGGAGTGAATGGGAAATAGTTTGAGTCCATTGGGATTGTGGACATTGGGAGTGAATGGGAAGGGGTTTGGTTCCATTGGGATGTTGGACAGTGAGAGTGAATGGGAAGGGTTTTGGGTCGATTGGGATTGTGGACAGTGGGAGTGAAAGGGAAGGGGTTGGTGTCCATTGGGATTGTGGACAGTGGAGTGAATGGGAAGGGGTTTGGGATCCATTGGGATTGTGGACAGTTGGAGTGAATGGGAAGGGGTTTGGGTCCATTGGGATTGTGGACAGTGGAGTGAATGGGAAGTGGTTTGGGTCCATTGCGATTGTAGGCAGTGGGAGTGAATGGGAAGAGGTTTGGTCCATTGGGATTGTGGACAGTGAGAGTGAAAGGGAACGGGTTTGGGACCATTGGGATTGTGGACAGTGGGAGTGAATGGGAAGTTGATTGGGTCTATTGGGATTGTGGACAGAGGGAGTGATTGGGAAGGTGTTTGGGTCTATTGGGATTGTGGACCGCGAGAGTGAATGGGAATGGTTGGAGTCCATTGGGATTGTGGACACTGGGAGTGAATGGGAAGGGCATTTTTGTCCATTGGGATTGTGGACAGAGGGAGTGAATGGGAAGGGGTTTGGGTCCATTGGGATTGTGGACAGAGGACGAGAATGGGAAGGGGTTTGGGTCATTTGAGATTGTGGACAGTGGGAGTGAATGGGAAATGGTTTGAGTCCATTGGTATTTTGGACAGTGGGAGTGAATGGGAAGGGGTTTGGATCCATTGGGATTGTGGACAGTGGGAGTGAATGGGAAGTTTTTTGGTTCCATTGGGATTGTGGACAGTGGCAGTGAATGTGAAGGGTTTTGGGTCCATTGGGATTGTGGACAGGGGGAGTGAATGGGAAGGGGTTTGGGTCCATTGGGATTGTGGACGGGGGAGTGAATGGGACGGAGTTTAGGTCCATTGGAATTGTGTACAGAGGGAGTGAATGGGAAGGGGTTTCGGATAATTGGGATTGTGTACATTGGGAGTGAAATGGAAGGGGTTGGGGTCCATTGGGATTGAGGACAGTGGGAGTGAATGGGAAGGGGTTTGGGTCCTTTGGGATTGTGGACAGTGCGAGTGAATGGGATGGGTTTTGGGTCCATTGGGATTGTAGACCATGGGAGCGAATGGGAAGAGGCTTGGGTCGATTGGGATTGTGGACAAAGGGAGTGAAAGGGATGGGGTCGGGGTCCATTGGGGTTGTGGACAGTGGGAGTGAATGGGAAGGGGTTTGGGTCCATTGGGATTGTGGACAGTGGGAGTGAAAGGGAACGGGTTTGGGACCATTGGGATTGTGGACAGTGGGAGTGAATGGGAATGGGTTTGGGTCCATTGTGATTGTAGGCAGTGGGAGTGAATGGGAAGAGTTTTGGGTCCATTGGGATTGTGGACAGTGGGAGTGAATGGGATGTTGATGGGGTCTATTGGAATTGTGGACAGAGGGAGTGATTGGGAAGGTGTTTGGTCCTAATGGAATTGTGGACAGAGGGAGTGAATGGGAAATGGTTTGAGTCCATTGGGATTGTGGACAGTGGGAGCGAATGTGAAGGGTTTTGAGTCGATTGGGATTGTGGACAGTGGGAGTAAAAGGGAAGGGGTTGGGGTGCATTGGGATTGTGGACAGTGGAGTGAATGGGAAGGGGTTTGGGTCCATTTTGATTGTGGACAGTGGGAGTGAATGGAAAGGGTTTGTGTCCATTGGGATTGTGGACCGTGGGAGTGAATGGGAAGAGGTGTGGGTCAATTAGAATTGTGGACAGTGGGAGTGAAAGGGAAGGGGTTTGGGTCCATTGGGATTGTAGGCAGTGGGAGTGAATGTGAAGAGGTTTGGTCCATTGGGATTGTGGACAGTGAGAGTGAAAGGGAACGAGTTTGGGACCATTGGGATTGTGGACAGTGGGAGTGAATGGGAAGGGGTTTGGGTCCATTGGGATTGTGGACAGTGGGAGTGAATGGGAAGTTGATGGGGTCTATTGGGATTGTGGACAGAGGGTGTGATTGGGAAGGTGTTTGGTCCTATTGGAATTGTGGACAGAGGGAGTGAATGGGAAATGGTTTGAGTCCATTGGGATTGTGGACATTGGGAGTGAATGGGAAGGGGTTTGGGTCTATTGGGATTATGGACAGTGAGAGTGAATGGGAAGGGTTTTGGGTCGATTGGGATTGTGGACAGTGGGAGAGAAAGGGAAGGGGTTTGGGGTCCATTGGGATTGTGGACTTTGGAGTGAATGGGAAGGGGTTTGCGTCCATTGGGATTGTGGACAGTGGGTGTGAATGGGAAGAGGTTTGGGTCAATTAGAATTGTGGACAGTGGGAGTGAAAGGGAAGGGTTGGGGGTCCATTGGGGTTGTGGACAGTGGGACTGAATGGTAAGGGGTTGGAGTCCATTGGGATTGTGGACGGGGGAGTGAATGGGAATGGGTTTGGGGCGACTGGGATTGTAGGCTTTGGGAGTGAATGGGAGGTGGTTTGGTCCGTTGGATTTTGGACAGTGAGAGTGAAAGGGAAGGGGTTGGGTCCATTGGGATTGTGGACAGTGGGAGTGAATGGGAATGGCTTTGGGTCCATTGGGATTGTGGACGGGGGAGTGAATGGGAAGGAGTTTAGGTCCATTGGAATTGTGTACAGTGGGAGTGAAACGGAAGGGATTTCGGACGATTGGGATTGTGTACAGTGGGAGTGAAAGGGACGGGGTTGGGGTCCACTGGGATTGAGGACAGTGGGAGTGAATGGGAAGGGGTTTGGGTCCATTGGGATTGTGGACAGTGGGAGTTGAATGGGAAGGGGTTTGTGTCCATTGGGATTGTAGACCATTGGAGCGAATGGGAAGAGGTTTGGGTCGATTGGGATTGTGTACAGTGGGAGTGAATGGGAAGTTGATGGGGTCTATTGGGATTGTGGACAGAGGGAGTGATTGGGAAGGTGTTTGGTCCTATTGGAATTGTGGACAGAGGGAGTGAATGGGAAATAGTTTGAGTCCATTGGGATTGTGGACATTGGGAGTGAATGGGAAGGGGTTTGGTTCCATTGGGATGTTGGACAGTGAGAGTGAATGGGAAGGGTTTTGGGTCGATTGGGATTGTGGACAGTGGGAGTGAAAGGGAAGGGGTTGGTGTCCATTGGGATTGTGGACAGTGGAGAGAATGGGAAGGGGTTTGGGATCCATTCGGATTGTGGACAGTGGGAGTGAATGGGAAGGGGTTTGGGTCCATTGGGATTGTGGACAGTGGAGTGAATGGGAAGGGGTTTGGGTCCCTTGCGATTGTAGGCAGTGGGAGTGAATGGGAAGGGGTTTGGGTCCATTGGGTTTGTGGACAGTGGGAAAGAATGGGAAGGGGTTAGGGTCCATTGGGATTGTGGACAGTGGGAGTGAATGGGAAGGGGATTGGGTCCATTGGGATTGTGGACAGTGCAGTGAATGGGAAGGGGTTTGGGTCCATTGCGATTGTAGGCAGTGGGAGTGAATGGGAAGAGGTTTGGTCCATTGGGATTGTGGACAGTGGGAGTGAATGGGAAGGAGTTTAGGTCCATTGGAATTGTGTACATTGGGAGTGAATGGGAAGGGGTTTCGGACGATTGGGATTCTGTACATTGGGAGTGAAAGGGAAGGGGTTGGTGTCCTTTGGGATTGAGGACATTGGGAGTGAATGGTAAGGGGTTGGGTCCATTGGGATTGTGGACAGTGGGAGTGAATGGGAAGGGGTTTGGGTCGATTGGGATTGTGGACAGTGGGAGTGAATGGGAAGTTGATGGGGTCTATTGGGATAGTGGACAGAGGGAGTGATTGGGAAGGTGTTTGGTCCTATTGGGATTGTGGACAGAGGGAGTGAATGGGAAATGGTTTGAGTCCATTGGGATTGTGGACATTGGGAGTGAATGGGAAGGGGTTTGGGTCCATTGGGATTGTGGACAGTGAGAGTGAATGGGAAGGGTTTTGGGTCGATTGGAATTGTGGACAGTGGGAGTGAAAGGGAAGGGGTTGGTGTCCATTGGGATTGTGGACAGTGGAGTGAATGGGAAGGGGTTTGGGATCCATTGGGATTGTGGACAGTGGGTGTGAATGGGAAGGGGTTTGGGTCCATTGGGATTGTGGACAGTGGAGTGAATGGGAAGGGGTTTGGGTCCATTGCGATTGTAGGCAGTGGGAGTGAATGGGAAGAGGTTTGGTCCATTGGGATTGTGGACAGTGAGAGTGAAAGGGAACGGGTTTGGGACCATTGGGATTGTGGTCAGTGGGAGTGAATGGGAAGGGGTTTGTGTCCATTGGGATTGTGGACAGTGGGAGTGAATGGGAAGGGGTTTGGGTCCATTGGGATTGTGGACAGTGTTAGTGAATAGGAATGGGTTTGAGTCCATTGTGATTGTCGGCAGAGGGAGTGAATGGGAAGAGGTTGGGTCCATTGGGATTGTGGACAGGGGGAGTGAATGGGAAGGGGTTTGGGTCCTTTGGGATTGTGGACAGTGGGAGTGAATGGGAAGGGGTTAGTGTCCATTGGGAATGTGGACAGTGGGAGTGAATGGGAAGTTGATTGGTTCTATTGGGATTGTGGACAGAAGGTGTGATTGGGAAGGTGTTTGGGTCTATTGGGATTATGGACCGAGGGAGTGAAAAGGAATTGGTTTGAGTGCATTGGGAATGTGGTCAGTGGGAGTGAATGGGAAGGGGTTTGGGTCATTTGGGATTGTGGACAGTGAGAGTGAATGGGAAGGGTTTTGGGTCGATTGGGATTGTGGACAGTGGGAGAGAAAGGGAAGGGGTTTGGGGTCCATTGGGATTGTGGACTTTGGAGTGAATGGGAAGGGGTTTGCGTCCATTGGGATTGTGGACAGTGGGTGTGAATGGGAAGAGGTTTGGGTCAATTAGAATTGTGGACAGTGGGAGTGAAAGGGAAGGGTTGGGGTCCATTGGGTTTGTGGACAGTGGGACTGAATGGTAAGGGGTTGGAGTCCATTGGGATTGTGGATGGGGGAGTGAATGGGAATGGGTTTGGGCGACTGGGATTGTAGGCTTTGGGAGTGAATGGGAGGTGGTTTGGTCCGTTGGGATTTTGGACAGTGAGAGTGAAAGGGAAGGGGTTGGGTCCATTGGGATTGTGGACAGTGGGAGTGAATGGGAATGGCTTTGGGTCCATTGGGATTGTGGACGGGGGAGTGAATGGGAAGGAGTTTAGGTCCATTGGAATTGTGTACAGTGGGAGTGAAACGGAAGGGATTTCGGACGATTGGGATTGTGTACAGTGGGAGTGAAAGGGACGGGGTTGGGGTCCACTGGGATTGAGGACAGTGGGAGTGAATGGGAAGGGGTTTGGGTCCATTGGGATTGTGGACAGTGGGAGTTGAATGGGAAGGGGTTTGTGTCCATTGGGATTGTAGACCATTGGAGCGAATGGGAAGAGGTTTGGGTCGATTGGGATTGTGTACAGTGGGAGTGAATGGGAAGTTGATGGGGTCTATTGGGATTGTGGACAGAGGGAGTGATTGGGAAGGTGTTTGGTCCTATTGGAATTGTGGACAGAGGGAGTGAATGGGAAATAGTTTGAGTCCATTGGGATTGTGGACATTGGGAGTGAATGGGAAGGGGTTTGGTTCCATTGGGATGTTGGACAGTGAGAGTGAATGGGAAGGGTTTTGAGTCGATTGGGATTGTGGACAGTGGGAGTGAAAGGGAAGGGGTTGGTGTCCATTGGGATTGTGGACAGTGGAGTGAATGGGAAGGGGTTTGGGATCCATTGGGATTGTGGACAGTGGGAGTGAATGGGAAGGGGTTTGGGTCCATTGGGATTGTGGACAGTGGAGTGAATGGGAAGGGGTTTGGGTCCCTTGCGATTGTAGGCAGTGGGAGTGAATGGGAAGAGGTTTGGTCCATTGGGATTGTGGACAGTGAGAGTGAAAGGGAACGGGTTTGGGACCATTGGGATTGTGGACAGTGGGAGTGAATAGGAAGTTGATTGGGTCTATTGGGATTGTGGACAGAGGGAGTGATTGGGAAGGTGTTTGGGTCTATTGGGATTGTGGACCGCGAGAGTGAATGGGAAATGGTTGGAGTCCATTGGGATTGTGGACACTGGGAGTGAATGGGAAGGGCATTTTTGTCCATTGGGATTGTGGACAGAGGGAGTGAATGGGAAGGGGTTTGGGTCCATTGGGATTGTGGACAGAGGACGAGAATGGGAAGGGGTTTGGGTCATTTGAGATTGTGGACAGTGGGAGTGAATGGGAAATGGTTTGAGTCCATTGGTATTTTGGACAGTGGGAGTGAATGGGAAGGGGTTTGGATCCATTGGGATTGTGGACAGTGGGAGTGAATGGGAAGTTTTTTGGTTCCATTGGGATTGTGGACAGTGGCAGTGAATGTGAAGGGTTTTGGGTCCATTGGGATTGTGGACAGGGGGAGTGAATGGGAAGGGGTTTGGGTCCATTGGGATCGTGTACAGGGGGAGTGAATGGGAAGGAGTTTAGGTCCATTGGAATTGTGTACAGTGGGAGTGAATGGGAAGGGGTTTCAGACAATTGGGATTGTGGACATTGGGAGTGAAAGGGAAGGGGTTGGGGTCCATTGGGATTGAGGACAGTGGGAGTGAATGGGAAGGGGTTTGGGTCCTTTGGGATTGTGGACAGTGCGAGTGAATGGGATGGGTTTTGGGTCCATTGGGATTGTAGACCATGGGAGCGAATGGGAAGAGGCTTGGGTCGATTGGGATTGTGGACAAAGGGAGTGAAAGGGAAGGGGTCGGGGTCCATTGGGGTTGTGGCCAGTGGGAGTGAATGGGAAGGGGTTTGGGTCCATTGGGATTGTGGACAGTGTTAGTGAAAGGGAACGGGTTTGGGACCATTGGGATTGTGGACAGTGGGAGTGAATGGGAATGGGTTTGGGTCCATTGTGATTGTAGGCAGTGGGAGTGAATGGGAAGAGTTTTGGGTCCATTGGGATTGTGGACAGTGGGAGTGAATGGGATGTTGATGGGGTCTATTGGAATTGTGGACAGAGGGAGTGATTGGGAAGGTGTTTGGTCCTAATGGAATTGTGGACAGAGGGAGTGAATGGGAAATGGTTTGAGTCCATTGGGATTGTGGACAGTGGGAGCGAATGTGAAGGGTTTTGAGTCGATTGGGATTGTGGACAGTGGGAGTAAAAGGGAAGGGGTTGGGGTGCATTGGGATTGTGGACAGTGGAGTGAATGGGAAGGGGTTTGGGTCCATTTTGATTGTGGACAGTGGGAGTGAATGGAAAGGGTTTGTGTCCATTGGGATTGTGGACCGTGGGAGTGAATGGGAAGAGGTGTGGGTCAATTAGAATTGTGGACAGTGGGAGTGAAAGGGAAGGGGTTTGGGTCCATTGGGATTGTAGGCAGTGGGAGTGAATGTGAAGAGGTTTGGTCCATTGGGATTGTGGACAGTGAGAGTGAAAGGGAACGAGTTTGGGACCATTGGGATTGTGGACAGTGGGAGTGAATGGGAAGGGGTTTGGGTCCATTGGGATTGTGGACAGTGGGAGTGAATGGGAAGTTGATGGGGTCTATTGGGATTGTGGACAGAGGGTGTGATTGGGAAGGTGTTTGGTCCTATTGGAATTGTGGACAGAGGGAGTGAATGGGAAATGGTTTGAGTCCATTGGGATTGTGGACATTGGGAGTGAATGGGAAGGGGTTTGGGTCTATTGGGATTATGGACAGTGAGAGTGAATGGGAAGGGTTTTGGGTCGATTGGGATTGTGGACAGTGGGAGAGAAAGGGAAGGGGTTTGGGGTCCATTGGGATTGTGGACTTTGGAGTGAATGGGAAGGGGTTTGCGTCCATTGGGATTGTGGACAGTGGGTGTGAATGGGAAGAGGTTTGGGTCAATTAGAATTGTGGACAGTGGGAGTGAAAGGGAAGGGTTGGGGGTCCATTGGGGTTGTGGACAGTGGGACTGAATGGTAAGGGGTTGGAGTCCATTGGGATTGTGGACGGGGGAGTGAATGGGAATGGGTTTGGGGCGACTGGGATTGTAGGCTTTGGGAGTGAATGGGAGGTGGTTTGGTCCGTTGGGATTTTGGACAGTGAGAGTGAAAGGGAAGGGGTTGGGTCCATTGGGATTGTGGACAGTGGGAGTGAATGGGAATGGCTTTGGGTCCATTGGGATTGTGGACGGGGGAGTGAATGGGAAGGAGTTTAGGTCCATTGGAATTGTGTACAGTGGGAGTGAAACGGAAGGGTTTTCGGACGATTGGGATTGTGTACAGTGGGAGTGAAAGGGACGGGGTTGGGGTCCACTGGGATTGAGGACAGTGGGAGTGAATGGGAAGGGGTTTGGGTCCATTGGGATTGTGGACAGTGGGAGTGAATGGGAAGGCGTTTGGGTCCATTGGGATTGTGGACCATGGGAGCGAATGGGAAGAGGTTTGGGTCGATTGGGATTGTGGACAGTGGGAGTGAATGGGAAGTTGATGGGGTCTATTGGGATTGTGGACAGAGGGAGTGATTGGGAAGGTGTTTGGTCCTATTGGAATTGTGGACAGAGGGAGTGAATGGGAAATGGTTTGAGTCCATTGGATTGTGGACAGTGGGAGTGAATGGAAGGGGTTGGGTCCATTGGGATTGTGGACAGTGGAGTGAATGGGAAGGGTTTTGGGTCCATTGTGATTGTGGACAGTGGGAGTGAATGGGAAGAGGTTTGGGTCCATTGGGATTGTGGACAGTGGAGTGAATGGGAAGGGGTTTGGGTCCATTGGGATTGTGGACAGTGGGAGTGAATGGGAAGGGGTTTGGGTCCATTGGGATTGTGGAGAGTGGAGTGAATGGGAAGGGGTTTGGTCCATTGGGATTGTGGACAGAGGGAGTGAATGGGAAGGGGTTTGGGTCATTTGGGATTGTGGACTGTGGGACTGAATGGGAAAGGGGTTTGGGCCCATTGGGATTGTGTACATTGGAGTGAATGGGAAGGGTTTGGGTCCATTGGGATTGTGGACAGTGGGAGTGAATGGGAAGGGGTTTTGGTCCATTGGGATTGTGGACAGTGGGAGTGAATGGGAAGGTGTTTGGGTCTATTGGGATTGTGGACCGAGGGAGTGATTGGGAAATGGTTGGAGTCCATTGGGATTGTGGACACTGGGAGTGAATGGGAAGGGCATTTTTGTCCATTGGGATTGTGGACAGAGGGAGTGAATGGGAAGGGGTTTGGGTCCATTGGGATTGTGGACAGAGGACGAGAATGGGAAGGGGTTTGGGTCATTTGAGATTGTGGACAGTGGGAGTGAATGGGAAATGGTTTGAGTCCATTGGTATTTTGGACAGTGGGAGTGAATGGGAAGGGGTTTGGATCCATTGGGATTGTGGACAGTGGGAGTGAATGGGAAGTTTTTTGGTTCCATTGGGATTGTGGACAGTGGCAGTGAATGTGAAGGGTTTTGGGTCCATTGGGATTGTGGACAGGGGGAGTGAATGGGAAGGGGTTTGGGTCCATTGGGATTGTGGACGGGGGAGTGAATGGGACGGAGTTTAGGTCCATTGGAATTGTGTACAGAGGGAGTGAATGGGAAGGGGTTTCGGATGATTGGGATTGTGTACATTGGGAGTGAAAGGGAAGGGGTTGGGGTCCATTGGGATTGAGGACAGTGGGAGTGAATGGGAAGGGGTTTGGGTCCTTTGGGATTGTGGACAGTGCGAGTGAATGGGATGGGTTTTGGGTCCATTGGGATTGTAGACCATGGGAGCGAATGGGAAGAGGCTTGGGTCGATTGGGATTGTGGACAAAGGGAGTGAAAGGGACGGGGTCGGGGTCCATTGGGGTTGTGGACAGTGGGAGTGAATGGGAAGGGGTTTGGGTCCATTGGGATTGTGGACAGTGGGAGTGAATGGGAAGGGGTTTGGGTCCATTAGGATTGTGGACAGTGGGAGCGAATGTGAAGGGTTTTGAGTCGATTGGGATTGTGGACAGTGGGAGTAAAAGGGAAGGGGTTGGGGTGCATTGGGATTGTGGACAGTGGAGTGAATGGGAAGGGGTTTGGGTCCATTGGGATTGTGGACAGTGGGAGTGAATGGGAAGGGGTTTGGGTCCATTAGGATTGTGGACAGTGGGAGCGAATGTGAAGGGTTTTGAGTCGATTGGGATTGTGGACAGTGGGAGTAAAAGGGAAGGGGTTGGGGTGCATTGGGATTGTGGACAGTGGAGTGAATGGGAAGGGGTTTGGGTCCATTGGGATTGTGGACAGTGGGAGTGAATGGAAAGGGTTTGTGTCCATTGGGATTGTGGACCGTGGGAGTGAATGGGAAGAGGTGTGGGTCAATTAGAATTGTGGACAGTGGGAGTGAAAGGGAAGGGGTGGGTGTCCATTGGGGTTGTGGACAGTGGGAGTGAATGGGAAGGGGTTTGGGTCCATTGGGTTTGTGGACAGTGGGAAAGAATGGGAAGGGGTTAGGGTCCATTGGGATTGTGGACAGTGGGAGTGAATGGGAAGGGGATTGGGTCCATTGGGATTGTGGACAGTGCAGTGAATGGGAAGGGGTTTGGGTCCATTGCGATTGTAGGCAGTGGGAGTGAATGGGAAGAGGTTTGGTCCATTGGGATTGTGGACAGTGGGAGTGAATGGGAAGGAGTTTAGGTCCATTGGAATTGTGTACATTGGGAGTGAATGGGAAGGGGTTTCGGACGATTGGGATTCTGTACATTGGGAGTGAAAGGGAAGGGGTTGGTGTCCATTCGGATTGAGGACATTGGGAGTGAATGGTAAGGGGTTTGGGTCCATTGGGATTGTGGACAGTGGGAGTGAATGGGAAGGGGTTTGGGTCCATTGGGATTGTAGACCATTGGAGCGAATGGGAAGAGGTTTGGGTCGATTGGGATTGTGGACAGTGGGAGTGAATGGGAAGTTGATGGGGTCTATTGGGATAGTGGACAGAGGGAGTGATTGGGAAGGTGTTTGGTCCTATTGGAATTGTGGACAGAGGGAGTGAATGGGAAATGGTTTGAGTCCATTGGGATTGTGGACATTGCGAGTGAATGGGAAGGGGTTTGGGTCCATTGGGATTGTGGACAGTGAGAGTGAATGGGAAGGGTTTTGGGTCGATTGGGATTGTGGACAGTGGGAGTGAAAGGGAAGGGGTTGGTGTCCATTGGGATTGTGGACAGTGGAGTGAATGGGAAGGGGTTTGGGATCCATTGGGATTGTGGACAGTGGGTGTGAATGGGAAGGGGTTTGGGATCCATTGGGATTGTGGACAGTGGGAGTGAATAGGAAGTTGATTGGGTCTATTGGGATTGTGGACAGAGGGAGTGATTGGGAAGGTGTTTGGGTCTATTGGGATTGTGGACAGCGAGAGTGAATGGGAAATGGTTGGAGTCCATTGGGATTGTGGACACTGGGAGTGAATGTGAAGGGCATTTTTGTCCATTGGGATTGTGGACAGAGGGAGTGAATGGGAAGGGGTTTGGGTCCATTGGGATTGTGGACAGAGGACGAGAATGGGAAGGTGTTTGGGTCATTTGAGATTGTGGACAGTGGGAGTGAATGGGAAATGGTTTGAGTCCATTGGTATTGTGGACAGTGGGAGTGAATGGGAAGGGGTTTGGATCCATTGGGATTGTGGACAGTGGGAGTGAATGGGAAGTTTTTTCGTTCCATTGGGATTGTGGACAGTGGCAGTGAATGTGAAGGGTTTTGGGTCCATTGGGATTGTGGACAGGGGGAGTGAATGGGAAGGGGTTTGGGTCCATTGGGATTGAGGACGGGGGAGTGAATGGGAAGGAGTTTAGGTCCATTGGAATTGTGTACAGAGGGAGTGAATGGGAAGGGGTTTCGGTTGATTGGGATTGTGTACATTGGGAGTGAAATGGAAGGGGTTGGGGTCCATTGGGATTGAGGACAGTGGGAGTGAATGGGAAGGGGTTTGGTTCCATTGGGATTGTGGACAGTGTGAGTGAATGGGATGGGTTTTGGGTCCATTGGGATTGTAGACCATGGGAGCGAATGGGAAGAGGCTTGGGTCGATTGGGATTTGGACAAAGGGAGTGAAAGGGACGGGGTCGGGGTCCATTGGGGTTGTGGAAAGTGGGAGTGAATGGGAAGGGGTTTGGGTCCATTGGGATTGTGGACAGTGGGAGTGAAAGGGAACGGGTTTGGGACCATTGGGATTGTGGACAGTGGGAGTGAATGGGAATGGGTTTGGGTCCATTGTGATTGTAGGCAGTGGGAGTGAATGGGAAGGGTTTTGGGTCCATTGGGATTGTGGACAGTGGGAGTGAATGGGATGTTGATGGGGTCTATTGGGATTGTGGACAGAGGGAGTGATTGGGAAGGTGTTTGGTCCTAATGGAATTGTGGACAGAGGGAGTGAATGGGAAATGGTTTGAGTCCATTGGGATTGAGGACATTGGGAGTGAATGGGAAGGCGTTTGGGTCCATTGGGATTGTGGACAGTGGGAGCGAATGTGAAGGGTTTTGAGTCGATTGGGATTGTGGACAGTGGGAGTAAAAGGGAAGGGGTTGGGGTGCATTGGGATTGTGGACAGTGGAGTGAATGGGAAGGGGTTTGGGTCCATTGGGATTGTGGACAGTGGGAGTGAATGGAAAGGGTTTGTGTCCATTGGGATTGTGGTCCGTGGGAGTGAATGGGAAGAGGTGTGGGTCAATTAGAATTGTGGACAGTGGGAGTGAAAGGGAAGGGGTGGGTGTCCATTGGGTTTGTGGACAGTGGGAGTGAATGGAAAGGGGTTTGGGTCCATTGGGTTTGTGGACAGTGGGAAAGAATGGGAAGGGGTTAGGGTCCATTGGGATTGTGGACAGTGGGAGTGAATGGGAAGGGGATTGGGTCCATTGGGATTGTGGACAGTGCAGTGAATGGGAAGGGGTTTGGGTCCATTGCGATTGTAGGCAGTGGGACTGAATTGGAAGAGGTTTGGTCCATTGGGATTGTGGACAGTGGGAGTGAATGGGAAGGAGTTTAGGTCCATTGGAATTGTGTACATTGGGAGTGAATGGGAAGGGGTTTCGGACGATTGGGATTCTGTACATTGGGAGTGAAAGGGAAGGGGTTGGTGTCCATTCGGATTGAGGACATTGGGAGTGAATGGTAAGGGGTTTGGGTCCATTGGGATTGTGGACAGTGGGAGTGAATGGGAAGGGTATTGGGTCCATTGGGATTGTAGACCATTGGAGCGAATGGGAAGAGGTTTGGGTCGATTGGGATTGTGGACAGTGGGAGTGAATGGGAAGTTGATGGGGTCTATTGGGATAGTGGACAGAGGGAGTGATTGGGAAGGTGTTTGGTCCTATTGGAATTGTGGACAGAGGGAGTGAATGGGAAATGGTTTGAGTCCATTGGGATTGTGGACATTGCGAGTGAATGGGAAGGGGTTTGGGTCCATTGGGATTGTGGACAGTGAGAGTGAATGGGAAGGGTTTTGGGTCGATTGGGATTGTGGACAGTGGGAGTGAAAGGGAAGGGGTTGGTGTCCATTGGGATTGTGGACAGTGGAGTGAATGGGAAGGGGTTTGGGATCCATTGGGATTGTGGACAGTGGGTGTGAATGGGAAGGGGTTTGGGATCCATTGGGATTGTGGACAGTGGGAGTGAATAGGAAGTTGATTGGGTCTATTGGGATTGTGGACAGAGGGAGTGATTGGGAAGGTGTTTGGGTCTATTGGGATTGTGGACAGCGAGAGTGAATGGGAAATGGTTGGAGTCCATTGGGATTGTGGACACTGGGAGTGAATGTGAAGGGCATTTTTGTCCATTGGGATTGTGGACAGAGGGAGTGAATGGGAAGGGGTTTGGGTCCATTGGGATTGTGGACAGAGGACGAGAATGGGAAGGTGTTTGGGTCATTTGAGATTGTGGACAGTGGGAGTGAATGGGAAATGGTTGAGTCCATTGGTATTGTGGACAGTGGGAGTGAATGGGAAGGGGTTTGGATCCATTGGGATTGTGGACAGTGGGAGTGAATGGGAAGTTTTTTCGTTCCATTGGGATTGTGGACAGTGGCAGTGAATGTGAAGGGTTTTGGGTCCATTGGGATTGTGGACAGGGGGAGTGAATGGGAAGGGGTTTGGGTCCATTGGGATTGAGGACGGGGGAGTGAATGGGAAGGAGTTTAGGTCCATTGGAATTGTGTACAGAGGGAGTGAATGGGAAGGGGTTTCGGATGATTGGGATTGTGTACATTGGGAGTGAAATGGAAGGGGTTGGGGTCCATTGGGATTGAGGACAGTGGGAGTGAATGGGAAGGGGTTTGGTTCCATTGGGATTGTGGACAGTGTGAGTGAATGGGATGGGTTTTGGGTCCATTGGGATTGTAGACCATGGGAGCGAATGGGAAGAGGCTTGGGTCGATTGGGATTTGGACAAAGGGAGTGAAAGGGACGGGGTCGGGGTCCATTGGGGTTGTGGAAAGTGGGAGTGAATGGGAAGGGGTTTGGGTCCATTGGGATTGTGGACAGTGGGAGTGAAAGGGAACGGGTTTGGGACCATTGGGATTGTGGACAGTGGGAGTGAATGGGAAGGGGTTTGGGTCCTTTGGGATTGTGGACAGTGGGAGTGAATGGGAAGGGGTTATGTCCTTTGGGATTGTGGACAGTGGGAGTGAATGGGATGTTGATTGGGTCTATTGGGATTGTGGACAGAAGGAGTGATTGGGAAGGTGTTTGGGTCTATTGGGATTGTGGACCGAGGGCGTGAAAAGGAATTGGTTTGAGTCCATTGGGATTGAGGACATTGGGAGTGAATGGGAAGGCGTTTGGGTCCATTGGGATTGTGGACAGTGGGAGCGAATGTGAAGGGTTTTGAGTCGATTGGGATTGTGGACAGTGGGAGTAAAAGGGAAGGGGTTGGGGTGCATTGGGATTGTGGACAGTGGAGTGAATGGGAAGGGGTTTGGGTCCATTGGGATTGTGGACAGTGGGAGTGAATGGAAAGGGTTTGTGTCCATTGGGATTGTGGTCCGTGGGAGTGAATGGGAAGAGGTGTGGGTCAATTAGAATTGTGGACAGTGGGAGTGAAAGGGAAGGGGTGGGTGTCCATTGGGGTTGTGGACAGTGGGAGTGAATGGAAAGGGGTTTGGGTCCATTGGGTTTGTGGACAGTGGGAAAGAATGGGAAGGGGTTAGGGTCCATTGGGATTGTGGACAGTGGGAGTGAATGGGAAGGGGATTGGGTCCATTGGGATTGTGGACAGTGCAGTGAATGGGAAGGGGTTTGGGTCCATTGCGATTGTAGGCAGTGGGACTGAATTGGAAGAGGTTTGGTCCATTGGGATTGTGGACAGTGGGAGTGAATGGGAAGGAGTTTAGGTCCATTGGAATTGTGTACATTGGGAGTGAATGGGAAGGGGTTTCGGACGATTGGGATTCTGTACATTGGGAGTGAAAGGGAAGGGGTTGGTGTCCATTCGGATTGAGGACATTGGGAGTGAATGGTAAGGGGTTTGGGTCCATTGGGATTGTGGACAGTGGGAGTGAATGGGAAGGGTATTGGGTCCATTGGGATTGTAGACCATTGGAGCGAATGGGAAGAGGTTTGGGTCGATTGGGATTGTGGACAGTGGGAGTGAATGGGAAGTTGATGGGGTCTATTGGGATAGTGGACAGAGGGAGTGATTGGGAAGGTGTTTGGTCCTATTGGAATTGTGGACAGAGGGAGTGAATGGGAAATGGTTTGAGTCCATTGGGATTGTGGACATTGCGAGTGAATGGGAAGGGGTTTGGGTCCATTGGGATTGTGGACAGTGAGAGTGAATGGGAAGGGTTTTGGGTCGATTGGGATTGTGGACAGTGGGAGTGAAAGGGAAGGGGTTGGTGTCCATTGGGATTGTGGACAGTGGAGTGAATGGGAAGGGGTTTGGGATCCATTGGGATTGTGGACAGTGGGTGTGAATGGGAAGGGGTTTGGGATCCATTGGGATTGTGGACAGTGGGAGTGAGTAGGAAGTTGATTGGGTCTATTGGGATTGTGGACAGAGGGAGTGATTGGGAAGGTGTTTGGGTCTATTGGGATTGTGGACAGCGAGAGTGAATGGGAAATGGTTGGAGTCCATTGGGATTGTGGACACTGGGAGTGAATGTGAAGGGCATTTTTGTCCATTGGGATTGTGGACAGAGGGAGTGAATGGGAAGGGGTTTGGGTCCATTGGGATTGTGGACAGAGGACGAGAATGGGAAGGGGTTTGGGTCATTTGAGATTGTGGACAGTGGGAGTGAATGGGAAATGGTTTGAGTCCATTGGTATTGTGGACAGTGGGAGTGAATGGGAAGGGGTTTGGGTCCATTGGGATTGTGGACAGTGGGTGTGAATGGGAAGGGGTTTGGGTCCATTGGGATTGTGGACAGTGGGTGTGAATGGGAAGGGGTTTGGGTCCATTGGGATTGTGGACAGTGGGAGTGAATGGGAAGGGGTTTGGATCCATTGGGATTGTGGACAGTGGCAGTGAATGTGAAGGGTTTTGGGTCCATTGGGATTGTGGACAGGGGGAGTGAATGGGAAGGGGTTTGTGTCCATTGGGATTGAGGACGGGGGAGTGAATGGGAAGGACTTTAGGTCCATTGGAATTGTGTACAGAGGGAGTGAATGGGAAGGGGTTTCGGATGATTGGGATTGTGTACATTGGGAGTGAAAGGGAAGGGGTTGGGGTCCATTGGGATTGAGGACAGTGGGAGTGAATGGGAAGGGGTGTGGGTCCATTGGGATTGTGGACAGTGTGAGTGAATGGGATGGGTTTTGGGTCCATTGGGATTGTAGACCATGGGAGCGAATGGGAAGAGGCTTGGGTCGATTGGGATTGTGGACAAAGGGAGTGAATGGGAAGTTGATGGGGTCTATTGGGATAGTGGACAGAGGGAGTGATTGGGAAGGTGTTTGGTCCTATTGGAATTGTGGACAGAGGGAGTGAATGGGAAATGGTTTGAGTCCATTGGGATTGTGGACATTGCGAGTGAATGGGAAGGGGTTTGGGTCCATTGGGATTGTGGACAGTGAGAGTGAATGGGAAGGGTTTTGGGTCGATTGGGATTGTGGACAGTGGGAGTGAAAGGGAAGGGGTTGGTGTCCATTGGGATTGTGGACAGTGGAGTGAATGGGAAGGGGTTTGGGATCCATTGGGATTGTGGACAGTGGGTGTGAATGGGAAGGGGTTTGGGATCCATTGGGATTGTGGACAGTGGGAGTGAATAGGAAGTTGATTGGGTCTATTGGGATTGTGGACAGAGGGAGTGATTGGGAAGGTGTTTGGGTCTATTGGGATTGTGGACAGCGAGAGTGAATGGGAAATGGTTGGAGTCCATTGGGATTGTGGACACTGGGAGTGAATGGGAAGGGCATTTTTGTCCATTGGGATTGTGGACAGAGGGAGTGAATGGGAAGGGGTTTGGGTCCATTGGGATTGTGGACAGAGGACGAAATGGGAAGGGGTTTGGGTCATTTGAGATTGTGGACAGTGGGAGTGAATGGGAAATGGTTTGAGTCCATTGGTATTGTGGACAGTGGGAGTGAATGGGAAGGGGTTTGGGTCCATTGGGATTGTGGACAGTGGGTGTGAATGGGAAGGGGTTTGGGTCCATTGGGATTGTGGACAGTGGGTGTGAATGGGAAGGGGTTTGGGTCCATTGGGATTGTGGACAGTGGGAGTGAATGGGAAGGGGTTTGGATCCATTGGGATTGTGGACAGTGGCAGTGAATGTGAAGGGTTTTGGGTCCATTGGGATTGTGGACAGGGGGAGTGAATGGGAAGGGGTTTGTGTCCATTGGGATTGAGGACGGGGGAGTGAATGGGAAGGACTTTAGGTCCATTGGAATTGTGTACAGAGGGAGTGAATGGGAAGGGGTTTCGGATGATTGGGATTGTGTACATTGGGAGTGAAAGGGAAGGGGTTGGGGTCCATTGGGATTGAGGACAGTGGGAGTGAATGGGAAGGGGTTTGGGTCCATTGGGATTGTGGACAGTGTGAGTGAATGGGATGGGTTTTGGGTCCATTGGGATTGTAGACCATGGGAGCGAATGGGAAGAGGCTTGGGTCGATTGGGATTGTGGACAAAGGGAGTGAAAGGGACGGGGTCGGGGTCCATTGGGGTTGTGGACAGTGGGAGTGAATGGGAAGGGGTTTGGGTCCATTGGGATTGTGGACAGTGGGAGTGAATGGGAATGGGTTTGGGTCCATTGTGATTGTAGGCACTGGGAGTGAATGGGAAGAGTTTTGGGTCCATTGGGATTGTGGACAGTGGGAGTGAATGGGATGTTGATGGGGTCTATTGGGATTGTGGACAGAAGGAGTGATTGGGAAGGTGTTTGGTCCTAATGGAATTGTGGACAGAGGGAGTGAATGGGAAATGGTTTGAGTCCATTGGTATTGAGGACATTGGGAGTGAATGGGAAGGCGTTTGGGTCCATTGGGATTGTGGACAGTGGGAGCGAATGTGAAGGGTTTTGAGTCGATTGGGATTGTGGACAGTGGGAGTAAAAGGGAAGGGATTGGGGTGCATTGGGATTGTGGACAGTGGACTGAATGGGAAGGTGTTTGGGTCCATTGGGATTGTGGACAGTGGGAGTGAATGGAAAGGGTTTGTGTCCATTGGGATTGTGGACCGTGGGAGTGAATGGGAAGAGGTGTGGGTCAATTAGAATTGTGGACAGTGGGAGTGAAAGGGAAGGGGTGGGGGTCCATTGGGGTTGTGGACAGTGGGAGTGAATGGGAAGGGGTTTGGGTCCATTGGGTTTGTGGACAGTGGGAAAGAATGGGAAGGGGTTAGGGTCCATTGGGATTGTGGACAGTGGGAGTGAATGGGAAGGGGATTGGGTCCATTGGGATTGTGGACAGTGCAGTGAATGGGAAGGGGTTTGGGTCCATTGCGATTGTAGGCAGTGGGAGTGAATGGGAAGAGGTTTGGTCCATTGGGATTGTGGACAGTGGGAGTGAATGGGAAGGAGTTTAGGTCCATTGGAATTGTGTACATTGGGAGTGAATGGGAAGGGGTTTCGGACGATTGGGATTCTGTAAATTGGGAGTGAAAGGGAAGGGGTTGGTGTCCATTCGGATTGAGGACATTGGGAGTGAATGGTAAGGGCTTTGGGTCCATTGGGATTGTGGACAGTGGGAGTGAATGGGAAGGGGTTTGGGTCCATTGGGATTGTAGACCATTGGAGCGAATGGGAAGAGGTTTGGGTCGATTGGGATTGTGGACAGTGGGAGTGAATGGGAAGTTGATGGGGTCTATTGGGATAGTGGACAGAGGGAGTGATTGGGAAGGTGTTTGGTCCTATTGGAATTGTGGACAGAGGGAGTGAATGGGAAATGGTTTGAGTCCATTGGGATTGTGGACATTGCGAGTGAATGGGAAGGGGTTTGGGTCCATTGGGATTGTGGACAGTGAGAGTGAATGGGAAGAGGTTTGGTTCGATTGGGATTGTGGACAGTGGGAGTGAAAGGGAAGTGGTCGGGGTCCATTGGGGTTGTGGACAGTGGGAGTGAATGGGAAGGGGTTTGGGTCCATTGGGATTGTGGACGGTGTTAGTGAATAGGAATGGGTTTGAGTCCATTGTGATTGTCGGCAGAGGGAGTGAATGGGAAGAGGTTTGGTCCATTGGGATTGTGGACAGTGAGAGTGAAAGGGAAGGGGTTTGGGACCATTGGGATTGTGGACAGTGGGAGTGAATGGGAAGGGGTTTGGGTCCATTGGGATTGTGGACAGTGGGAGTGAATGGGAAGTTGTTTGGGTCTATTGGGATTGTGGACAGAGGGAGTGATTGGGAAGGTGTTTGGTCCTATTGGAATTGTGGACAGAGGGAGTGAATGGGAAATGGTTTGAGTCCATTGGGATTGTGGACATTGGGAGTGAATGGGAAGGGGTTTGGGTCTATTGGGATTATGGACAGTGAGAGTGAATGGGAAGGGTTTTGGGTCGATTGGGATTGTGGACAGTTGGAGAGAAAGGGAAGGGGTTTGGGGTCCATTGGGATTGTGGACTTTGGAGTGAATGGGAAGGGGTTTGCGTCCATTGGGATTGTGGACAGTGGGTGTGAATGGGAAGAGGTTTGGGTCCATTGGGATTGTGGACAGTGGGAGTGAATGGGAAGAGGTTTGGGTAAATTAGAATTGTGGACAGTGGGAGTGAAAGGGAAGGGTTGGGGGTCCATTGGGGTTGTGGACAGTGGGACTGAATGCTAAGGGGTTGGAGTCCATTGGGATTGTGGACAGGAGGAGTGAATGGGAATGGGTTTGGGGCGATTGGGATTGTAGGCTTTGGGAGTGAATGGGAGGTGGTTTGGTCCGTTGGGATTTTGGACAGTGAGAGTGAAAGGGAAGGGGTTGGGTCCATTGGGATTGTGGACAGTGGGAGTGAATGGGAATGGGTTTGGGTTCATTGGGATTGTGGACGGGGGAGTGAATGGGAAGGAGTTTAGGTCCATTGGAATTGTGTACAGTGGGAGTGAAACGGAAGGGTTTTCGGACGATTGGGATTGTGTACAGTGGGAGTGAAAGGGACGGGGTTGGGGTCCACTGGGATTGAGGACAGTGGGAGTGAATGGGAAGGGGTTTGGGTCCATTGGGATTGTGGACAGTGGGAGTTGAATGGGAAGGGGTTTGTGTCCATTGGGATTGTAGACCATTGGAGCGAATGGGAAGAGGTTTGGGTCGATTGGGATTGTGTACAGTGGGAGTGAATGGGAAGTTGATGGGGTCTATTGGGATTGTGGACAGAGGGAGTGATTGGGAAGGTGTTTGGTCCTATTGGAATTGTGGACAGAGGGAGTGAATGGGAAATAGTTTGAGTCCATTGGGATTGTGGACATTGGGAGTGAATGGGAAGGGGTTTGGTTCCATTGGGATGTTGGACAGTGAGAGTGAATGGGAAGGGTTTTGGGTCGATTGGGATTGTGGACATTGGGAGTGAATGGGAAGGGGTTTGGGATCCATTGGGATTGTGGACAGTGGGAGTGAATGGGAAGGGGTTTGGGTCCATTGGGATTGTGGACAGTGGAGTGAATGGGAAGGGGTTTGGGTCCATTGCGATTGT
>NW_024470584.1:2352428-2354928 GCF_017639515.1 Carcharodon carcharias
GGCAGCGGGGGAGGGGGCAGCGGGGGAGGGGGCAGCGGGGGAGGGGGTTGAGACTCAGAGCAGAGCAGTGACTGAGGGATGGGGAGGGGGCAGCGGGGGAGGGGGCAGCGGGGGAGGGGGTGAGACTCGGAGCAGAGCAGTGACTGAGGGATGGGGAGGGGGCAGCGGAGGAGGGGGCAGCGGGGGAGGGGGCAGCGGGGGAGGGGGCAGCGGGGGAGGGGGTTGAGACTCAGAGCAGAGCAGTGACTGAGGGATGGGGAGGGGGCAGCGGGGGAGGGGGCAGCGGGGGAGGGGGCAGCGGGGGAGGGGGCAGTGGGGGAGGGGGTGAGACTCAGAGCAGAGCAGTGACTGAGGGATGGGGAGGGGGCAGCGGAGGAGGGGGCAGCGGGGGAGGAGGCAGCGAGGGAGGGGGCAGCGGGGGAGGGGGCAGCGGGGGAGGGGGCAGCGGGGAAGGGGGCAGCGGGGGAGGGGGCAGCGGGGGAGGGGGCAGCGGGGGAGGGGGCAGCGGGGGAGGGGGCAGCGGGGGAGGGGGCAGCGGGGGAGGGGGCAGCGGGGGAGGGGGGCAGCGGGGGAGGGGGTGAGACTCGGAGCAGAGCAGTGACGGGGGTGGGGGCAGTGAGGGAGGGGGCAGCGGGGGAGGGGGCAGCGGGGGAGGGGGTAGTCACGTGTAGGGCCGGACCAGGTGTGGTGGGCAGGTTTCCCTCTCTAAAGGGGGCATTGGCGCACCCGATGGGGTATTTACAACAATCGACGATGGTTTCACGTTCCCCGTTCCTGGGACCAGTTTTATATCCCAGATTTATTCATCGAACTTACCCTCCACCGGCCGCCGGGGTGAGGTTTGAACCCATGTCCCCAGGGCGTTAACCCGGGTCCCGGGGTTACTCGTCCAGTGACACTGCCACGAGGAGCACCATCCCCCTGAATGGGGCCGGCCAGAGCTGTGCACTGAATGGAGGGAGGAGGTGGTTAATGGGATTGACGTGTGGGTGCAAAGGCTTCAAGGGAGCAGGGAAAAGGGTGAGGGCACAGAAGGGAACTGGGGACAGTAGTTTGAATGGGGGAGATGTGTGTGTGTGTGTGAGCGAGTGTGAGAGAGAGAGGGAGCGTGCATGGGTGTGAGAGGGAACGTGTATGTGTGTGTGTGTTTGTGTGAGAAGGGGTGTTTGTTTGCGCGACAGGGGGTGTGTGTGCGCGCACGAGGGGGTGTGTGTGCGCGCGCGAGGGGGTGTGTGTGTGTGCGCGCAAGGGGGTGTGTGTGCGTGCGCGAGGGGGTGTGTGTGTGTGCGTGCGAGGGGGTGTGTGTGTGCGTGTGGGGGGGGGTGTGTGTGTGTGCGAGGGGGGTATGTGTGTGCGCGCGAGGGGGTTGTGTGTGTGTGTGTGTGTGCGAGAGCGAGCTTGTGGGTGTGCGAGAGCGAGCGTGTGTGTGTGTGTGTGCGAGAGCGAGCGTGTGTGTGTGTGTGTGTGTGCGAGAGCGAGCATGTGTGTGTGTGTGTGTGTGCATGTGCGAGAGCGAGTGTGAGCGTGTGTGTGTGTGTGAGAGCGAGCATGTGTGTGTGCGCGAGAGCGTGTGTGTGTGTGCATGTGCGAGCGTGAGCGTGTGTGTGTGTGCGAGAGTGTGTGTGTGCGAGAGCGAGTATGTTAGTGTGCGAGAGCGAGCGTGTGTGTGTGTGAGGGAGCCTGTATGTGTGTGTGTGTGTGCGCGCACGTGCGCACGAGAGGGGGAGTTTGTGTGTGTGTGTGTGTGAGAGGGAGCCTGCATGTGTGTGTGTGTGTGTGTGTGTGCGCGCACGTGCGCACGAGAGGGGGAGTGTGTGTGTGTGTGTGTATGCGAGAGCGTGTGTGTGTGTGTGTGTGAGAAGGAGCCTGTATGTGTGTGTGTGTGTGTGTGTGTTTGTGAGAGGGAGCCTGTATGTGTGTGTGTTTGTGTGCGAGAGCGAGCATGTGTGTGTGTGTGCGCGCGTGCGCACGAGAGGGGGAGTGTGTGTGTGTATGCGAGAGCGTGTGTGTGTGTGTTTGTGTGAGAGGGAGCCTGTATGTGTGTGTGTGTGTGTATGCGAGAGCGTGTGTGTGTGTGTGTGTGTGTGTGTGTGTGTGTGTGTGTTTGAGAGGGAGCCTATATGTGTGTGTGTGTGTGTGTGCGCGCGCGCGTGCGCACGAGAGGGGGAGTGTGTGTGTGCAAGAGGGAGTGTGTGTTTGTGCGAGTGTGTGTGTGTGTGCACTGGGGGTGGAGTAGGAAGGCCTGAGACCACAGGGGACAAAAGCAGAGAGTGAAGGGTGACAAAGGGTCAGCGATCGAGGCTCAGTGGGAGTGAGGGTCAGCGATCGAGGGTCAGTGGGAGTGAGGGTCAGCGATCGAGGGTCAGTGGGAGTGAGGGTCAGCGATAGAGGGTCAGTGGGAGTGTGGGTCAGTGGGAGTGTGGGTCAGCAGGAGTGAGGGTTAGCGGGAGTGAGGGTTAGTGGGAGTGAGGGTTAGTGGGAGTGAGGGATAGTTGGAGTG